>NW_027526445.1:194358297-194384819 GCF_048455015.1 Haemaphysalis longicornis
CATTGACTGTTGGGGACGGGGTCTTCTTCTGGGATGTGCTGCAACGTGTATACGCTGAAAAAAGATCTGCCAATCGATGCCATGGTATTCGGTATTTGTCGTTGAACATGATGATGATGGCGTCCCTCTAGATCTAATAATGTTACTAGGTCTGCACAGTATATGGAGATGCCGAATGGCAGTCCCGCCACTCGGACATTGATGCGCGGCCAGTAAATGAGTATTTCCGAGAGGCCATATTCTCTTTTCTTGAAGTTCAAAAGGCACCCCAATGTGTTTCAGACTGGTTGTCACAAGTGGAGAAGTTAACAAAAATGAAAATATTTTAGCAGTCAGCACTGCATACTAGAGTGGAACAGTGATTTTATGTCTAGTGTAATGGGTTTGTTTTGTTTGTGTATTCTGTTTGTAACAGCGGTGTTTTTCTGGAAATAAAGAAAAAAAAGCGATGATAGCTCAATCCGACCAACGCCGCTTTCATACGTGAGGAAACCCAGGCTCGAGTCCGACCCCGGGAAGCATATTTCTTTTTACCCCTGGGAATTTGGGGTGGTCCATCCTAAACAGCACTTGACAACACGACAGCGAGGAAGAGGGACACAAGACGGCGCTGACTCTCAACGAAATGTTTATTCGGAAGAAAACACACACATATATAATCATACACCACCAAGCGCGTAGCCAAGAAGTTTTTTTTTTTTTTTGGGGGGGGGGGGGGGGGGCGGACGACCAAAAGATGGGACGGGGAATCTGTGGGCAAGGCTTCTTGCGCGCTGTTCTTCAAATTTCAAAACGAGGTTGAAATAACTAACTTTAACATGCGATTTCTGTATCCTGAACGCTAACAGTAAAGCCCACCTTAAGGAGCTTAGATGATGATGATGATGATGATGATGATGATGATCACCTAATTTCCCGTTCACTGGTCTGTGGGTAGGCACGGGCGATTCGTTCGTGCGTAGAGCAGGCGGTTATGCGGGCGCGCGCTCGTGAGAGTGACATGAGTGTGCTCGTGAGTGGCGGGCGGTCCGCGAAGTTCGTCAGGCGGAAGTGGAGGCAAACACTGGGTGTTTACTATCAAGATTTCGCGTGTTTTAGATTTTACTTTAAAAAAGGGACTAATAAGTTTTCTTATCAGATATGAAGTAGACTCGAGAACGATTTGAAGGTTATCGCGCCAGCATCGAACGGCCACGCGTACAACCGTCCTACGTTTCGGGGCCATGAAAATCAAGATTTCACACTCTTCTCTCCCTTGTTGGCTGTTCCATGCTACAACAATAGCGCGCACGACTGACTTGCAACCCTTTCGGTTTCAAGCTTTATATTCGTTGCCATTAAGCACAGACTTGGTTGCCTTTTATCTACGCCGACGATAGCGAAACTGGCATGGAATATTTTCTAAAGCTGGTGTTCTCTCTGCTTCGTTTGAAAGAGTAGCTTCCCCGCAATAGCCCTTCGAATCGCAGTGGACTGTACGTGCGGCACATTCGTATATTATGGCGGTGAAGCTAGCAAACGTGCGTCCTTCGTCCTTAAGTAACTGTCTTTTGTTATTTTTTTGTGCTAGTAACGTGAGTAGGTAAACTTGCGCTTAGCAGAACGCCTTATTGCACTGCTGTTGAATCTTGAGCTTGGGGCACGTTTCTTAAATTTCATAATATTTCTATCCGTTAAATCGAAACAGACATGGGTTCAGTAAAATTCCGGTTAAGCAAATACAGAATGCTGATTCTAACCAAGAGGGAGGTCAAGGAAACAATGGAATAGTGCCAAAAAGACGAAGCTCCGCAATAAAAAAAGAATGGTGTAGTGTTGTTGATGTGGAGGGAAATACAAGATGGGCAGATCAATGCTTTTCATGCAGCAGAAATTATGGAACTGCAATAGTCAATGAAATACGATGTCGGTAGAAAAATGAACATATCAAGGATTGATAGTTGACTGAACAAAATACAGCGACATGCTATGTTATGGGATTATACTTTGTACCAGTGTAAAGACAAGGAATGACACGCTAAAGTCCAGACCACATGCATGCCCTATATGAGGCTTTTCCTGCTGTTCCGCCATTTTCCGGCCGGGTGCTGTTCCTCCAGCGAAACAGCGGGACTTTCGATCGGCTCGCGGCAGGTTCCCGGCGCTGCTCGGTGTATCCGGTGCGAAATGCAGCCGGGCTGTATATATTGACATGTAGTACAGCATCTGGAGATGGGCGCAGGGATCAACCGTTGACGTAGCCCTTGTTTTCAGCTCTATATGAGCAAGAATATCCTTAAAACTGGCAGGTTCCGCGCCTTTCAGGTGACTTCAGGCGGTTTTTTCAGGCTACTTTAACCACACCCCAGCCTGGCACAAAGCCTCTCCGGGGTGGGGGGGGGGGGGGGGGGGGGCGGGCCCGGTGTGCTCCCCTGGCTACGCCCCTGTACACCACACGTGTCTCAAAATGTCATCACTACACAGCGGTGCGCTAACAATCTTGCCGTAGCCCACTCCCCCCCCAAAACACATCAACCTAAGGCATGGTCATTGACAGGAAAGCAAATTCCTTATCGTATACACGGTCCGTTTTTGATCGCTAACTCGGAGTACCTTCTCGAGTTTTTGAGGACAAATAATCTGGGCATGTGCTAGATTTTCAGCATTGATGTCGAATATTTGTACTATTCCATTTCCAATGGTAAATTAATGAACAGTGTTAAGTAGTGCATCAAGAGGAAAATGATGAAATGAAGTTCATTAACAATTGTGGGGTACCCGGTGAGCGGGGTTTTTGGAAATTCGGTCTCTTGTACTTGAAGTCAACCTTTGTGGAGTGTGGGGGCCGGGGGGGCTTACATGTGATTGATTGATTGTGAGGTTTAACGCACCCGACGCAACGCAGGTGATGAGGCGCGCCGTAGTGGAGGGCTCCGGATTAATTTTGACCACCTGGGGATCTTTAACGTGCGCCGAAAATCTCGTACACACGGCGTTTTTTGCTTTTCGCCTCCATCAGAAAAGCGGCCGCCGCGGCCGGGGAATCGAACCCGTGACCTCGTGCTTAGCTGCGCAACGCCTTAGCCACTGAGCCACCGCGGCAGGGTGGGCTTACATGTGCAAAGATATGTATTGGTTCTATAGGTAGCCCCTGTTCTTAGCGATATTTTCCTCAGTGGGATCGACAGACGTATTGAGCAGAACCTGTGTGGGTTGGCTAGGAAGTCAGTTAGATATGTGGACGGTTTCCTAGTTTTTCTTGATATTTGCGATTTGTCACGCCGAATGGTTGATGTTTCAAAGTTGTTTAATGAGTGCGCCCTGGGGCTTCGGTTTACATGTGAGCTTCCGAGAGGCGGTCAGCTACAGTTCCTGGATCTGCATTTGTCTTTGGAACCAGGGCATGTATGCTGGGCATACTGTCCTAGATCTCCCAAACCGCTTTTGAATTTCAGCTCTGGGCACTCCAAATCTGCTTAAATGTGGGATTGTTTTTTCTGTGTTTAGGTCGGCCGTTTTAAAGTCTTGTTTGCATAAAATTGGCAGTAGTTTTGAGGCTCAGATCACCAGGCTTAACTCGGCTGGTTTTACTGAGGAAGTAATGCGCAGGAGGGCGCAGGAGTGCGCAGTAGCTACTTAAAGCTGTGAATTCAGCAGCGGGGCGTGAAGCTGGCCGTCCGGTTGAAAGAAACCGGATCGCTGTTATCCCCTACACGCATTGTGTCTCACATGGACTGAAAAATACAGCAGGTCGGTGTGGGGTTCGGGTCGTTTTTTCGGCATCGTTTAAACTTGGGAGAATATGTGAAATGCTGTAAAATAAGTTGTCAGTACAGAAAGCTGACGGCGGGGGCAATGTGAAACATGTGTCACCTTTTGTTCACTGCTCGACGGGCATCGTATACTCCTTGCCGCTTTCATGTAATAATGTGTACATTGGCCACTCAGGCAGGTGCGTCAATGTACGGCTCATGGAGCACCGTGGTTCACTAAAGAATAATCCATTTGCACAAATCAAACGGCACTGTAAGCCCCCCCCCCCCCCCCCCCCGAGAAAAACAGTAAAAAAATGCAACCCATTGTATAAGGACACGTGTATTCTTTGGTACCATAATGACGAGTTGACAAGAGAGTTGGTGGAAGCGTTCCGTATAAGAAAAAGTGAAGGGAAGTAGCCATGTTTTCGTGACACTGTACGCTAAGGAATTTGCGTTCCTGCCGATGCCTTAGGTTGTGTTTTTTGGGGTAGTGGGCTACGATAAGATTGTTGGCGTACCACTGTGTAGAGATGACGTTCCGAGACACGTGTGGTGTATGATTGTATATACTATGTGTGTTTTCTTGCGAATAAAGATTTAGTTGAGAGGCAGCGCCGTCTTGTGTCCCCTCTTCCTCGTTGTCGTAGTTGTCGAGCGCTGTATAGGATGGACAGGTATACCAACTAGTCCAGATGTCGATTTTGTTGAATTTGGGGTGGCCCAATATGGTTCGGTAACCAATTGCATGGCGTAAAGCTCCCGTGTTTGATTTTTTTTTAAAAATCCCTAACCACATTTGTTTCTTGAGGCTTCGATGTTTTTTGGTGCGCTGGACGGACAAAGCTCGGCCTAAACAGCTCTGTTGGTAAAATCTACCACTCAGTTAAGTGCTTATTTAATGGGCGAAGGCAGCAAAAAAGAGCAAAAATAATTCGTGTATGAGCTACGAAAATAATTTAAAACCGAGGAATGGGCCTTTTCTTCGTGTGATCCAGCGAAAACACGCATTTCCAAACATATAGGCATGTTGCTTCCCAAAGCAATGCCTGTGCTCTGAGGCGCACTGTATATCACAGGGCGGCAAAAATACAGCCGCAGTGCAAGAAGAGCAAATACAATATTTCATATCACTTGAAAGATGACAAAAATGTGTCATTTCTTTCGGCCATTTTGCACGCGGTACCAGCAGCAACATACCAATACAACGGTACTGCGTATACGTCTCCCCATGTTGCCACCACACATAGAGGGTTGATAGTGTTGTTGACGGTTGAGGGTTGATAGTGTTGAAGCAAAAATAAACGTGAGAAGTTACGCAGATGATCTCGCGTTATAAAAAAAAAACCTGAATGACATTGACAGCGCAGTATCAAGTACGGGTGGTCGAACCGTTTCCTCGTGAACCAATGACCGTTATTAATTTTTTTGGTTCAGTTTCGATTCGGGTTCAACCGGCCCAAAAAATAATGGTTCGAGTTCGAGTTCAGTTCCTGCAAAAATGCCGATTCGGTTCCGGTTTTCGGCTCTGTTCGGTTCCGGTTCGACACCCTGGTTAAAATATTTTTTTTTCCGACGATTGTTGAATTTACACCTCTGTAACGAATGCATATGGCCCAAACGAAATTTATCGATGTCTTCAAGCCTTGCATGATTAGTGTGTACAATGGGGAATGTAAATTAAGCATTCAAAGACCCATATTATTTATTTATTTATTTACAAATACTGCAGGCCCTATTCGGGCCCAAGCAGGAGTGAGTACATACATAGTACAGATACATTAATTGCAACTACCGCTAACATATATTTGATTAGAAAAAAAAATGTGCTTCGCAATTGGGAACACGACAGTAATACAGCAGTAATAAATGTGCACACACATCAATGCAACACAATACACAAGAGTAATATAACAGTAATAAACATGTACACACAGCGATGGAATACACAAAGAAATTACGTACTACACATAAAATGAAAAACGAGTGCAGGAAGCAGCCGCCTTCATTGCAGCAAAAAAAAGAAAATTATTGGTCAAAGGAAAGGTTGTTTGCAAGCTGAATGAACGATTCTGTTGTATTAGCGTTAACTACTTCTTCGGGTAATTTATTCCATAGTGAAATTGCACGCGGAAAAAGAGAATATTGATGTACGTTAATGTTACTAAATGGTTGCCTAACTGTTTTTCTGTGGTTTGTACGATCAGACCGCATGGGGGGCTCAGTTAAGTAACTTTCACGAGGTATTTTGTAGTGACCGTGGTACAACTGATATAAAAACTTAATACGAGACACAGTTCTGCGATGAGCTAGTTTTTTTAAATTTTGCCCTGTCGCGAAGAACGGATACGCTGGAAAAACGCGAGTATGTGGAGTATATAAACCGCAAGGCTAAATTTTGCACTCTTTCTATTTTCTTGATTAAGTGTTTTTGATGCGGGATCCATATCAGATCCGCATATTCTAATTTTGGTCTGACGAGAGCTTTGTACGCTGTTAACTTAACGGCTGATGATGTACGATGCAATTTTCGTTTAAAAAATGCCAGCTTTTTTAGCGCATTGCTGCAAACGTTTTCTATATGGGGTTCCCAACTTAAATTGCTTGCGAGTGTAACACCTAAATACTTCACAACGAGACGAGATAAAACGCGCTAACAGGACGAGGACGAAGAGAGAATACACAAGCACAAGCGCGAACTTTCAACAGAATGTATTTCGGAAAGAACCCCATTTATACACTTGCTCACACCACAAGGAAGTATCGCGCATGCGCACGTTTACACATCTCGTAAAAAACAAATTTCTTTTTCGGACAATGATACAGAAGGCGTGCTTATGCAGTTTGCTTTTAAGCGATCTATCATATCTGCTTCTATGATTTCGCGAGTTATTTTTTCTCTGTTTTTCCTGATAACAACACATTTTTGAAAATCCGCTTCACACCCCCCTTCCCATTCGCACGTGCCGCAGTGGTGCGCCAGCCATCCGCTACTCCGCGCCAGCCATCCGCCATCCGCGCCAGCCATCCGCACGTGCTGCAGTGGTGTGAAGCGGATTTTCAAAAATGTGTTGTTATCAGGAAAAACAGAGAAAAAATAACTCGCGAAATCATAGAAGCAGATATGATAGATCGCTTAAAAGCAAACTGCATAAGCACGCCTTCTGTATCATTGTCCGAAAAAGAAATTTGTTTTTTACGAGATGTGTAAACGTGCGCATGCGCGATACTTCCTTGTGGTGTGAGCAAGTGTATAAAAGGGGTTCTTTCCGAAATACATTCTGTTGAAAGTTCGCGCTTGTGCTTGTGTATTCTCTCTTCGTCCTCGTCTTGTTAGCGCGTTTTATCTCGTTATGTGTCACCAACAGGCCCAAACCTCGTCCCTCTTAAATACTTCACTCGCTGGGTTTTACTTATATAAGCATTATTAATAGTATAAGAAAATTCCAAAGGTTCTTTTTTGTTGGTAAATGTAATAGCCGCCGTCTTAGAAGTATTCAGCTTAAAGCCCCATGTTTCACACCATACACTAATTGAGTGCAACGCATCATTGAGTCTTATTTGATCGGAGTGTTGAGTTACATTGGCATAAACAACACAATCGTCCGCAAACAGCCGGATCTTCACAGGCGATTGAACAGATAAGTAGATATCATTTATATAGACTAAGAACATTAAAGGACCGAGCACTGATCCTTGTGGCACTCCTGAGTGCACATCCAATGTATCGGAAACGTAGTCATTCACAGCCACGTATTGTTTTCGTGAGGACAAGTAACATGCTATCCAACGGGCAATGTTGCGCTCAATGCCCATAGAGAACAGTTTGGTTATTAAGTCAGCATGCGGAACTACATCAAACGCTTTGGAAAAGTCCAAAAACACTGCGTCAATTTGACCCCTCATATTCAGTGTATTTACAAAATCATCCGTTATCTCAGCTAACTGTTGTGGTGGATAAACCAGCCCTAAAGCCATGCTGATGTGCATGAAGTAAATAATTATTATCTAGATGTGTCATAATTGCCTTAAATAAAATATGCTCGAGCAGTTTACAAGTTGTGGATGTCAAGGACACTGGCCTGTAATTATTTAATTCTAAAGGGGACCCAGACTTGTGAATCGGAACTATCCTTGCAGCGCGCCAGTCATCGGGTATCACACAGGTTTCCAATGATGTTTTATATAGGACATATAAGTACTCTGCCACCCAGGTTGCGTATCTGTTGAGAAAAACATTACATATTTTGTCCGGACCTGATGACTTTTTGATGTCTAGATACGCAAAAGACTAAGAATACCGTTTTTGCTTAAATCTACTTCGGGCATCGGGTTACGAAGCGTGTAAGGATTCAAGTGTGCGTGCGATGCGTTCATAGTAAAAACTGACTGAAAGAAAGCGTTGAATTCATTGGCAATGGTAAAAGGATCGTCAATGCTTACGCCAGATGTTCTGATCTCTGTGATGCCACTTTTATCTTTAGATAAATATTGCCAGAATTTCTTCGGTTGTTCCGACATGAAAGAAGTCAATGTACAAGAAAAGAACTGGTCTCTTGCAGCACGGACTTTATCTTTAAAATTGCGTACCATACTTTGAAGTTGTTTCATGTCGCCACGTTTCCTAGAGCGTTTTATCTTGCGTTTCAGGTGTATCAGATCACGATTCATTCACGGGTACTCCCTGTTGATGCGCTTTTTCTTTAAAGACACGTAGGTGCTTTCACAATGAATGACCATGTCCTTAAACCTTGCCCACAGCTCATTAACGTCATTTGTGTCATTAAAGGAAGGGAATAAAGATTCCATATAGCTAATAATTGCATCGTCATCCGCATGCGTATAGTCTCTTACAAATAACCATATAACCTCTATATCACAGAAGAAATTTGCACTGTCATATGACGCTAATACTGAAAATAACCTTCTGACTAAAACACATAGCTTTAAAGCACACAGCCCTAAATACGATTTGGGACGGCACATTCAGGTTGAGGATGTGTGTTTAAAAGCCTAAGAAACCTGTTCTACCTGCGCAAAAAGTACAACATTCCCCCAAAAATGTGAAATAATTTTTATACAAGACACTTGTATGCTCTATTTTACAGTATGCCTCTTCCGTCCGAAAAATTCCTTCCGGAAGAGAATTTATTAAAACTGGTGACATCCAGTCTCCCCCCATGCGGCAGTCATGGCACACCACAAGGGGCAGTGCTATCGCCCCTGCTTTTCGATACAGTCATGATAGGCCTTCCCAGAAAAATAGACAAATTCCTCAATATTAGGCACGCCCTGTATTAGGGCGATATAACGATCTGGATTGCCAAGGGTTCTCCCGGTGTCATGCAGGGCAGCCTACAAATGGCCGCGGGCGTCATCCACACCTATGCCAGCCGACGTGGTTTGCCTGTGCCCCAACTCATCATAGGACAAAAATGCCGTCGGGACTGTTCAGATAACATCAAAATATGGCTTAACGGGATCCTCAACAAACCGACATCCTCAATAAAGAAATTAGGAAAGACTTACCAGGAAAACTGGAAAAACACCCTGCTCCTTAACAGGCGTCAAGAAACCACGGCACAAATTGTTAGGATGCTGCGTAGGATAGCGAACAGGAGGCATGGATTGAAAGAAAATGGCATCGTCCGTCTTGTGCAGGCCTTCGTCTCTCCCCAATCGTCTACGTGGATCCTTATGCGTTTCTGGGGGCATTGGAGTGCGGAAAGCTAGACGCATTTCTAAGAAAGGCATGCAAGCAAACCCTAGCAACTTCATACGAGCCCCTCTACGGTTTGCCTCACGGCTTTGGGCCTGCGCAACACCATAGAAGCTAACGGCGCATAACATGAGACTCGGAACAAGCCCAACGGGAAGGGAAACGCTATAGGTAAGCTTAGGTACACGACGCCGCACATCCCTAAAAAATTGACCACATCTTTCTGCGGGGGGAAACCATGGGGTGATGCGACGCATCTGGGCGGTGCTGTTACGGTTGCGCCGACCATCGCGGTAGCAGACCTGTTAGTCTCCATTCAAATCATCGGTGGTCATCGGATGTCATCGGAGCGGCGGCGGTGGAGCGACTGAGCGGAGCGGCGCAGTTATCGCGCTTATATGTACCGCGCGTTAACTGTGAGGGGAATGAGAGAGTAGCGCATGCGCATGTGTTAACCGAGCACTAACGCGCGCTGACGCACAGCTGCATGGAGAGGGGAGCGAGCGCTAACGCAAGATGGCGCTGCGGTGAGAGCGGCGTTACCACGCAGCTGGCGTGGCGAGGAGAATGGGGGAGAGGCGTGCGGACTACGGATGGATGGAGGGACAAGGCGAGTCAAAGAGATGCGTCGCATCTAAAACGGAGTGGACATCCCCCCTGGCATAACGATCAGAGTTCTTACCCGTCCAATACCTGGAATATGTCCCCTCAACATCATGAGGGAAGATGCATAGCAAGATTACTGCGTTCGAAAAACAGTATGGAGGTCAAGACCACGTCGTCTATACAGACGCGGCGGAATACGCGAGACACGGGGTAAGATAGGCGGTGTTCCCTCCAGAACCGACCTTATTTCAAGTCTGACGCTTCAGTCGTCTATCACCCAGCAGACTGAAGAGACGGCTATCGCCTTCGCCCTCTCCCAGACAAAGGCCAAAGATTATTACGGACATTCCAGCCGCCCGCCGAGCCGCCTGCGGAGGACTTCAGACAAGCGCTTGGGGTTCTCCCCCAACAACCCTACAGAAGCAAGTCCAAGATTATGTGGACCCCGGCCAACCCTGCTCTTCGCGGCTACCACACCACCCACGTCCTGGCACGTGAACTTGCTCACCGGGCACCACAAGAGTCGGAGCGGACCTGGCAACCGCTCCTCACATACGCTGGCATTAGGCATTACTGAAAGTGAGACAACTGTATCCACCAGTCACCGATCAGGCCACGAAAGAACGCATTGTTTCCATCGAGCGGCCGTGCCCTATGTATTCACTATAAACCACATTTACTCGATTCTAAGCACGTTCTTTTTTCATGATCGCGATGCACAAAGTGCTTAGATTTGAAAAACCTGAATTCCCTCTTCCCCCGCCACTTTTTTTGCGGCCGTACCGTGACCAGATGGGTGCAAAGAATAATGTTTTGTTTGGGAAACATTCAAAAGAAAAATAGGTAAGGACAGTGAACAAATCATACGTCTGATACCCAGTCAACCTCTCAGTAGTCCCAAAAAGTCGTCTTCGGTTCCGTTGAAGTGCTTTGTAATTAACCTAATAAATTACTTAGCTGCATATTACCAGCGAAAAAAAAACAGACAGGGACGAAGAAAGAAGCAGACGGGACACTCGCTAGACTTCAACTGAAAAGTTTACACAAGAAACACGTAATATATGAAAATGCCAACAGACAAGGATGATAGACCTTGCAAGTGATAAAAACAAACAAAAGAGATAAAACCGTCCACAATCTTAAATGCGTACGACCCACACAACCAAATTACATCCCGCGCATGCGGCCTTGCAAAAAATTCAGCTCTTTTGTCGTCAGAGCGATGGAAGGCTTACTGATACAGTTAACTGCCTCCTTTTGAATGTAGAAAGCCTCAGAAATTTCGCGCTTGCTTGGTCGCGCCCGCTATCTAAGACACGTGTAGCGCCAAATGCTGGAACACAACCAGGACACCGCTTACAATGGTCGGCCAAGTGGCCCCCCCCAGCAAGCGACGAAACTGCAGCCCGATGCTCCCTCAGACGGTCATTTATACATCGCCCCGTCTGCCCTACATAGCATTTGCCGCAGGGCAAGGGAATGCTGTAAACAACGCCAGTTCTGCAGGGAACAAACCTGGTGGCATGCTTTATTGTGCAGCCTTGCCTCTTATCTTCATTGACAGCTGGGCACATCCGCAACAGCTTCCCAGGGGCAGTAGCCAGTACATTTACACCGCATTTTTTGCCCACTTTTTTCAAGCGGTGTGTGAGCTGATGAACATATGGTACTGCTACCCTCCGCAACCTAGGCTGGCTGTCGGCGTCTCCTTTTGGAGAACTTGTACCCGCCTTAACCTTTTTGATGAGGCTTTCAGCCACAGAGGCAACCAGTTCACGGGGGAACCCAGAACATGTCAGGCGGGCCACCTGCGCGTCCATACTTTCAGCAACCCTGTGGCGGCGTGACTTGTCCAGGGAGCCGCGCAGACAGTTCATCGCTATACCGCGCTTGACCACCTTTGAATGCGCCGAACCGTAATTTAAAATCTGCTTTTTAGATCGAGGTTGGTATGCCCAGCAAATGTGCTTATCACGCAATTGTAGGTTCACATCTAAAAACTGTATATACTGCCATTCACTGGCACCTCATGAGTGAACCTTAAGCCCTTTGAGCTATTCATAAAAAATTTTAACACTCGTTCTACCACAAGCTGTCTGTCCCGACTACTGTCCCCTTTTACAAAAACAATGAAGTCGTCAACGTATCTAAAACATTTCACAATATCACGGTCAAAGCACGCTTCAATACGTTTGTCACAGGAGGCTAAAAATATTTCGCAAAGCAAAGGGGCAATGCACGAACCAATGCACACACCCTCCTTCTGCACAAAGTACCTGTCCTTAAAGGAGACAAATGTGGAATCGAGGTAGAAGGTTAAAAGGATCATTCAAAGGTGGTCAAGCGCATTCAAAGGTGGTCAAGCGCGGTATAGCGATGAACTGTCTGCGCGGCTCCCTGGACAAGTCATGCCGCCACAGGGTTGCTGAAAGTATGGACGCACAGGTGGCCCGCCTGACATGTTCTGGGTTCCCCCGTGAACTGGTTGCCTCTGTGGCTGAAAGCCTCATCAAAAAGGTTAAGGCGGGTACAAGTTCTCCAAAAGGAGACGCCGACAGCCAGCCTAGGTTGCGGAGGGTAGCAGTACCATATGTTCATCAGCTCACACACCGCTTGAAAAAAAGTGTGCAAAAAATGCGGTGTAAATGTACTGGCTACTGCCCCTGGGAAGCTGTTGCGGATGTGCCCAGCTGTCAATGAAGATAAGAGGCAAGGCTGCACAATAAAGCATGTCACCAGGTTTGTTCCCAGCAGAACTGGCGTTGTTTACAGCATTCCCTTGCCCTGCGGCAAATGCTATGTAGGGCAGACGGGGCGATGTATAAATGACCGTCTGAGGGAGCATCGGGCTGCAGTTTCGTCGCTTGCTGGGGGGGGGGCACTTGGCCGACCACTGTAAGCGGTGTCCTGGTTGTGTTCCAGCATTTGGCGCTACACGTGTCTTAGATAGCGGGCGCGACCAAGCAAAGCGCGAAATTTCTGAGGCTTTCTATATTCAAAAGGAGGCAGTTAACTGTATCAGTAAGCCTTCCATCGCTCTGACGACAAAAGAGCTGAATTTTTTGCAAGGCCGCATGCGCGGGATGTAATTTGGTTGTGTGGGTCGTACGCATTTAAGATTGTGGACGGTTTTATCTCTTTTGTTTGTTTTTATCACTTGCAAGGTCTATCATCCTTGTCTGTTGGCATTTTCATATATTACGTGTTTCTTGTGTAAACTTTTCAGTTGAAGTCTAGCGAGTGTCCCGTCTGCTTCTTTCTTCGTCCCTGTCTGTTTTTTTCGCTGGTAATATGCATCTAAGTCAACACCAACTAGCCCAACTTTCAGCCTTAAATTACTTAGCCCCAGCGTCAGCACGAGCCTGATTCCACGCGTCTCAATTCCACCTTGCGATGATTGCTTAAAAAAAAGAGGGGGGCGGGGGTGGTAATTAAATTCGCATGCAAACTTTTTTCTAAATTTTTTTTCCCGAAGGTAGGGGAGGAGGCTTAAAATCGGTGGTGGGGCTTAGAAATGCGTAAATGTGGTATATGCAAGAAGCCTAAAAAATTGGCCGCGTATATGCTCCTTTCGTTTCAACTGCTGACGAAAGACCATAGTCTTTCGTCGACCTTTGTCAAGTAAATGCCTCCCTTCGCTTTCCCGCTCACATTTCATGCTGTTCCTCTCCCGTCACGCTCCTCCCAAGGTAAACACGCTTGAGGTTTGGTCAAGTCAATTTAAATTTACTGCGTTCCACTGCTCCCGACCACCGCGTATTTCCAAACGCTTCGCTGCACAGAGCACCCACGTGACATGTTTGTTGACGTGATGGAGAACGGTAATTCAGCGTAGTCATTGGCTGCGCCCCAAACCTAAAAAGACCTAAAACATACCAAATCACCATTATTAACAAAAACAACGCCTAGATTTGAATTAGAAGAAGTGAAATTTAGGGAAAAAATTAAGCAATAAAAAAAACTAAGAGAGAGACCCGCCGGGGCTCGAACCTACGCAGTCACCTCCAGTACTCAGTAGTCTACATTGAGGCTACAGAGCCCGCACGGTGCACCGTTTTTTCTGGCGCTCAAAAGAATAGCGCGCGCAGTGACATCACACACGTCACGTGGGTGCTCTGTGCAGCGAACCGTTTGTAAACACGCCTCCCCGGCCGGGTGCCTCGATGTCAGCGCTGCCGTACGGCAGAGACACGCGTGAATCGAGGTGCCCTACATCAACATTTATAGAACCACGTTGCGCTTTTCCAGGTGCGTTCCAAGCGGAACGTGGAACCTATCTAGTAGAACCTTTTGCAACTGTTGGCGTTTGGGTTCTCAAAATGCCACCAGAAGCTACAGTGGCGCGGGCGATGGCAGGCGACGGAGTGAATTTTTTCTGCAGTGGATGTAGTAATTCATTTTCTCTCGCAAAAATCAAGCATGCAGTATTTTTTTATAAAGGAACACTGCAAATATTACTTATGTATTCAGTTTTTGCTTCACATTTGCGTAAGGCTTTGTTTTTGTTCAACAATGTTGACATCGCCACTGGACGTAGACGTTTAGGTTTGGCTGTGGGTATATAAACCAATTGTGCCACTTCTGGTACACTTTGGCCGGGTGGTTGAATCGAGATACAGAAAGACAGACATATAGACCGACCAATGTTTTCGTGTTAAAGAAGCCCAAGAAAGACTATCGCCTTGAAACGCGACCGACGATCTGTTTATTTGAGCTCGCGTGTTATGTAATACACTTGAACGTGCCCGAAAAAGAAGATTGATTGATTGATTGGGTTTAACGCGCCGACGCAACGCAGGCGATGAGGCGCGCCGTAGTGGAGGGCTCCGGATTAATTTTGACCACCTGGGGATGTTTAACGTGCGCCGAAATCTCGCACATATGGGCGTTTTTGCTTTTCGCCTCCATCAGAAAAGCGGCCGCCGCGGCCGGTAATCGAACCCGCGACCTCGTGGGTTCGAGCCACCGCGGCGTGTTCGAAGAAGAAGAAAAGCACAGCTATTTGCGAGCACAGTTGGCGATGGTAGCGGCCTTTTTGGCGGTGGCCGGCCGCGCGGGCAGCCAGTGAAGCTCGAGCCTCAACCACTGCTCAATCGATCGTGGTTATTACCAATGAGGTGCCGGAGGGTGCCGAGGGACTGGCAGGTAGTTTGAAGGCTTACGGCTGGGTGAACCAGGTGTGATTCGGCGAAACATTCCATGATACGGACACTTAGTACGTTGGCCCAGAATCCCGCCATTCACCTGCGCATACTCAGGAAATTCAGTATTCGTGCTTTTGAAGCAGGAGGGAGCGTTCGATATTGTCTTCGCGAATTTCCTTAGCATGACTCACGGTGCCCTCAGAATTCAACATACACCAACACACGGGATGCCACGGGCGAGCCAACACGGCCATCGTAACTGACCAACGTTCATCTGCACGGTACGTTTTTTACGGACACACGCTCAGTCTCGTGAACCTCTGGTTCTGTGCGAGCATAGCATCGTGGAAAACGAAAACGTCTGTGACCTAAAAGAGGCGTTTAATCCACGCAGTGGCTCAATTGGCTATTGTGCATCTCATCAGAAATCGTTGTTACTAAAAATGTTGAAAATGGAAGGACAGACCACTGTAATGACGTTTTTGTCCTGAAAAGGAAGGAAAACTTGCGTTTCATTCTTCATGCACAGCTAGCGCACATGAACAGGACACAAAGGAGGGACGCACACACGGCTCTGTGCATGAAGATTGTCAAAATACCAACCAGCCCACCAGTCAACACTCACCGATGCTTTGTTTCACGCCAGCCAAAGCTGTGCTTTCCTTTTCCTTCTGGTTTCGATTCTTCGAGATATATGTGAAATTTTCCAAGCTATGGCAACACTGACCGGAAGTGACGTTCAACCATGACGTTCAACCAGCATTCACACGAGACAGGCCCTGCTATCGAAGGAGGACTGTCCGGCAAGCTATAAAGGGTTCGTTTCGATAGATAAAGGGATATGTGGATAGGTGGAATACGAAAAAAAAAACATTTATAATAACTTCACACAGCAAAAATCTACAGAAATTCGAAGAATTGTCTACTAATGCGTACCATTCTTATGCCGCCTGTCTAAAGTCCGAGTTCTCATAGCCAAATATGGCTATGACTATAAGAGGAGCAAAAGTCGTTGGAATATTTTATTCTTTTTAGGTTATCTTTTGTTTCTTTTCACCAGTGATGCATAGTTACACAATTAAAGAGATGAAGTGCCCTTACTTCGCTAATTATGTTTGTTATTCCGAAGATGCAAGGTGTACTGCAAAGTTGGTCCGTCTACGCTATTTTTATTATTTCCAATGTTCTTTCGCAGATTTTTTGTTCCGTCTTCGGTTTTCTGGAGGGAGATCAATGAGATGCATACTGCTTATTTCTCGAAGCATTTTTATGAAGGAGGAGGAATAAACGTTTATTAGAGCAGTCAAAGGTGTTTGATTGAGCGCCAGGTGGGGGACCTCCTTAGTGAAGCCCTGTGTCTTGGCGGCCTGTCTCCCCCGGTCTCCCAGATGTTGTTGGTGATCCGGGTTTGTGCCGGTCAACCGACCCTCCCGGCTGCTCAAATGAAGGTTTCTGATTTGGAGCAAGTGATCGTGTTTGGCGGGAGCTCCCACACCATGTGGCAGAGAACATATGGCTCTATGCAGACTTACAATTGTATGTGTATAATGTAGGATGTATCGAGTCTAGATAACCATGTCTTCGCGAGAGATGTTGAGATGTGGAGGCGAAAAGGTTCTTGGTCCCAAGCGGTATTGTGCCAGGACGTCAGTATACAGTCATGCACAATTCAAATACGAACAATGGAGCACATGGCCGAAGATACCGCTGCCGTCACCGGGCACGGCCGTGGAAAACGCACGGACAGATGTCGGGTGCGAGGCTGCGTGTCCCACTACGACAGACAGACAGACAGACAGACAGACAGACAGACAGACAGACAGACAGACAGACAGACAGACAGACAGACAGACAAAGCGAGGACCGGATTCGCTGAGCAGTTGTTTTGATGCTGTAATATACGGGTGGACCACCAATGGGGCTCTTTGCAGCTGCCTCATAAATATGGATTTAACGTTTTGCCGGAAGAATTTCTGAAGAAAAACGGCCACATGAAAAGAAAGTGCAACGGAGACCCATTACCAAAATTCCAAATGCAAGAATCAGGTTTACCGAGCTTTGCAGCATCCCACGGCAGCTATATAAAGCAGGATTGGAAGGCCACAACTGCAGCTAGAGGCCGATCATTCTTCCTTAACGCCAAAAGACCGGAAGAAACACACGGTCACGTCGGAGCTCGCTGCATCGAATTCCTCGCGCTCTCCTTTTCACTCGGCGTGCGACTTCGAAAACGGCTGAACACGTAGACCAAGTTGCTACGTTCGTTCTTCCCTTCAAAGTATCCCCTGTTGCGATTCTGTTCTTGTAGAGCGGCGCAAGCTCAGGCAGATTCCACATGCGCTAAGTTGGCTAACACGCTGCTCCAGCATCGCAGTTGTCTAGCCGTCCAACAGCGAAAGCTCGCGTTCGGCATGTTCGACGTGGAATTTCGGGCGTCATTCCAGCGTAGAAGCGCAACAAAAAGCGGAAATCTAACCGAAACCACGCGCAAAAAAAAAAAAAACAAGAAAGGGCACGCAAAAAAAAAAAAAAAGAAAGGGGCTGGGCCAGAAAAAAGACCCGCCCCTAGCCGCGCCCTCCCTGGTCCAATGACGGCTGGCGTCAGGTGGGCATTCGCGCTTATTAGCTGCGCTCCAGCGCGCACCGCGGATTCCTCTCTACCGCGACGGGTGTGAGCCGAGCGAAAAATAACTTCTTTTCGGCGAGTGCCGCGAAAAAAGAAACGTCCCGGGTTTGCGTTTCAGCAGAAGTTTTGTTCTTTTCCCTTTCGTCTCTGCCGTACTACGAATCGTTCCGCAAAAAGCAACTATAGAATGGCGGCGCCTTTGCTTTGGCGAACCGCAGAGGGAAGGAGACGCGACGGATGAAGTTGCCACGGTTGACGACTGGGGCGTAGCCGAGCGCTTCCACCCAAGAAGAAGTAAGAAAAGGGCGCAACAAGAAAGACCAGACTAGATAGGTGCACGCCGCGGGGACGTACACATGCCCGGCGAGAGGACTTGTCAAGCCGGGGGCCGTCAATCTTTCTTTCACGAGCCTCCTGCGCTGCAGCGCGCGAAGACAGCGATGTTTCGCTCTGGCTTTCCGACGTCCTGGCGCCGCTTTTCCCTTGCACAATTACAGTTACGTGCGCAGAAGGGTGTACGCAAACTTGTTTCTTTTTCAGCCTCAAGTTAATGTTTTAAGATAGGTTAAAAACGGGGCTTTCGTATACGCTGCCCTATGCTCTCATTTGCCTCCGAAGTACGGTCCTCAGAGTTGAAAGCTCTGCCTTCCTGCGTGCTACTCTGAAGGCCTCCAGGGCTTCGTGAGCAAGGGAAGCGTGCAGACGAGCGCAAATAAGAGTTTAATCTTCATCATGAAGACAAAAGGGAACTTTGTTAACTTTGGGAGAACCCCACCCAAAAATGGCTTATGGGCGCCAATGAGAAAAATTATTTTCAGCTATCGCCGCCTATAGGACCCAATGGTTACCCATAATAAAGGTATAAAATAGGATATAGTCAGCTATTAAAGTTTTTATGCATCCGGTACTAAACACTCTAAACCATAACATTCCCTTTAGGCGATTCTAGTTACTTCAGCCAGCTAAAAATATCTATGGCTTTAGTTCTATAGACCAGCCGCGACAAAGCGTTTTTGGCTGGCTATAGACCGTCATTTAGCTTTAAGTCTAGAAACTTGAAACCATTCAGCAGTCTCACACTGAACTTTCGTGCACCCTTTTTGGCCGAAAAGGGTGTAAGAATCTTGGCCCATAGCGAACACCTTTAAAAGGTGTTTTGGCGAAAAAAAAGTGTACGGATGAAAAAAGGGCGTTCGTGTGAACACCTTAAAAAAAGGTGTAAGGTTACTCAACACCCTAAAATAAGGGTGTGGCCAGGGCAGCAGCTACGCGTGGCAATGTGAATTGGCGGAGCACGCAGCATTCAACACAAACAATCAATACGCACAAGTTACACTTCGAACACAAATGAATTGAGAAAGAAAACAAACAGGATGCAAGCGTTACAGGGATTGCATACTTACTTAGTAATACATGTGCTCTTCTTTATTTTATATCCAGCGGAGGAAAGCCCCCCTATCGAGTCGGTGGGCTTGTCGCAAAAAACAGATATTTTAGCGCTAATTTTGGAACTATGGATATGAGAATATACAAATCAACATATTCTTAGCAGAAGAACCAATGTTCTCTTACAAATGTCTCTTAACTTATCTTGCACATGTCAATTTCTTAAAACTCATTTCATACAGGGCGTGATCACTTCAGACCTCAGACTCTCTCCTATTTCAAAGAGTTTATGAAGACTGTTTTGTGCGCACAGGGAGCCTGGGTGCGCAGCATGCTCTGAGGCTCCAGGGGCCCTCATGTATCAACCATTGTTCCTCTCATCCACCATCATCACAATTTTTATCTTTTAGTCTGCGGTCCCTCTACACACATATATAGTTTTTTTAGGCAGTCCCAAGCCTGTGCTCATTTCATGCACATTTTAAGTACAAACCTGACATAGAAGGACCACCTAACAAAGTCTTGGCGCTCTTTGGTCGCAGATACCCTTGCGCCATTAAACACAAACACAATAATAATAATAATAATATAATAATAATAATAAAATTTTCAAGGTGCGCACACCTTGGTCCTGGCGTCCCTCTGCCAGCTTGGCAGCGTCGCATTTAGTCTTGCCAGTTTTTTCACGTGCGTATGAAACAAATTGAAGGGAGAGTGGCGACTGCACCGTTGCACTTTGGGGGGCACACAGGCCATTGAGAGTGCCTTGGGGCTGAGGTCGCTGTGATATGCTAGGCCGTAAAAGTTTGTCTGGTCTGCTGTCCGATGCCTTAAGAAGGGTCTTTTTTTTTATGAAAGCCATGGGCAGATAGCGCACCCGTTGACCCCCCTGGCCCTTTTTGGTACGGAGACATCTTTCTGAAAGCTAAATGGTTGTTTTGATAGCTTTTCATCATCTTGCATGTTTTTTCGTGTCTGAATTAGCTTATGTAGTAATTTTAGAGCTGTACAACAGTACCAAGTGGGCCTCTGGTCGTCTGCTCACCATTGAGGGCAGACGACCACTGCTAAAAGTGGCGTGCAAGCAGAAGGCGCTAACTCTTCACTTTTGATTCTTGGAAAAAGTTATTCAGGCATGAAAAAGTAACGAAAAAATTTGCAATCAAAATATATCGCAATGGCAATTCCATTCTTAAAAATGCCTCGATGGCAAATGCAGTGAGTGTGCTGCTCGGTACACTGAGAGTACGCCGAGAGGGCGTTGCAGTTGACCGGTGCGTTGTTTTGTTGCGTTTCCATCACTGCGGCGACACACGACGTTGTGACGCAAACCTGGCCCAGACTAACCAAATTTCTCGGGACTATAGTTATGCCACCACATGTGCTGAAATGGGGCGGCAGGGTGAAGGTGCTGTTCCTCCTCCCCCGGGTGGCATGCAGGTCTCGCCATCCTACCTGCACTGCCGAGTGTGCCTGGGGGACCCGCAGGTGGCACGCTGGCTGCCTCGAGTCACACACTCCTCGGAGCGCTGGCATCTTCGTAAGTGCCCGAGTGGGCTGAGGGGACATCGTGACAGCTCTGTTCCGAGACGCAACTCGCTCTGGTTGTGCGGGAATCTCAGCGCCTAGGGAGACCAGTTGTTACAGGGCTTTAAAGGTACACTGAAGTGAATTTGTCAAGCTCCCGTTTTTTCTTGCACTACGTAGACTGGCTCAAATTAACACACTTTTCATCGTTTGTTCGGTTGACAAGTCGGTAAGTATTTTATAAAGCCCGAAAGAAGAACTACCATGCGCGGTCTGCGGCGGCCGCAACAACTAAAGGCTGTGACGTCCGGAGGAGGTGCACCGTGATTAGACGATGTCCAGGGTTAGCATTCAAGCAAATTTCGGTTTCGGTTCTGTAAAACAACATCCTTGACATCCGACGGCATCGTCGGATGGGCATTCTCAATATATTACTAATTGTCATACCGCGCTTCTGCCATGTTGCCGGCTGGAAAATGGCTAAGATAAGCCTCCAAGGACGGCTTGCCATGGAATCGTAGCAATCACTAGCCGAGGCCGACGCAGTGGATGAACGCCCTCTGCATCACTGCCGACGCTCAAATGCCATGCGTTTTTCCCCCATATTTGGAGCTTGCCTCACTCATGCCGGTATCGTAAAAAGCGTGTTCACCCCAGGCCAGGGGTCTGCTGATTCTGGCCTGCGCCCACTGCCCATAAGCAGCCAGTGCTTATGGCAACAGCACGCCAACGAGAACTTGCTAGCGTGTTAGGGTCAGTCTGCACGCGTTCTGCAAACTCGTTCGTGGAGCAGTGAACGTTACGGCCCAAAAATGGTGAACTCAGTATAGAAAACATTGGCCGAAAACGAAAAAAAATTGGGCCCATCTCCCCGCGAGGGGGACTCGAGTAAATGCGTCGCATAGGGGGTGGGAGTATTGCGTTAACGTTTAGTGTTTGGGGAGTTGGTGGTAATGAATGCGTTGTATCAGCAGCTTCTTGACGTAGTTTGAATGAGTTAAGGATACAAGGCGCGTTCGTAGCCTCCCATTCTGTGTCGGCTTTGTGGCGCAGTGGGTAGAGCACCATGTACATTGCGTTCCGCCCGCTTGGTCGAGGGAGCGAAATCAGGCGCCGGATAGTATTTATTTTATATAGTGTATGCGGAGGGGTGCGGACTACGATTTCGGACGTCAACGCGGGTGACATCGTGAGTTACTGAAATGCTCTCCATTTAAAACCAACTTACGAAAAAAAGAATGTATCCTCATGGATTCGAACTTGCGACTTGCAAAATAACATATTTAGCGCTCCAGACCACTCGGCCACGGAACAGATTGCTGCCTGCGTTGAAAATATAAGGTATATAATGTATAACCATTTTACATTTTTATTTAGCTTTAGCATTTCAAGCAGCTTAAGTGACTATTTGTTGTATAGCGTTCGTGCAGTAAGCGTCCCCCAAATTTCCACAATATCTCACGTGTAGCATTTGCATATCTTAGACGGAAAAGCATTCGCAGATGTGTGATCGTGCTGCTTACTGCTGTGCTTGTTCACCCAGCGCAAGAAAGTGCTTCCTGCTCCCTAGTTTTACGCTGTATGGTAATAGTTTCAGTTGATTTTATTTCCTTAGTACCTATATTGACTTCACTGACTCTTCTCCCACAAGTGGCCTTAGATTTTCCTAGTAGCGTACCAGTCAGCAAAGCGTCGCATGTACGCTTGTGCAGCGCTTGTGTGGAGCGACCTAGACTTGGAGCCTGATACAGTGCACAAACTAACAAAGTAAAGAAAAGCACATTCTTCCATTCACAAACGTGTCGTAGCTTAGTTTCAACTGAGCGAACGAATTGCGACGAGCCGTCGGCGGCCGGCGGACTAAACGCTGGGACGACTTGTCGGCAGGGCGGTGAGCCGTGCAGTAGTGCAGTCAAGCCAAGTCATTTCCTCCTGACATCACACGAAAACGCTACAGAAAATGGGCGAGGCTGCAGAGAGGGGGACAGCATTTTCGAATTGTTTTTCCTACTAAATAAATTCGCCTAAACGCACTCATGCTAGTCGAAACATGGCCTATGGACTCCGAAATACAATTTGCACTAGCAATCCCGCAATGTTTACAAATCACTTCAGTTTCCCTTTAATTAAAGGGAACATGTCATGGGAACAGCTTTACATGAAGTTAGGTGGTCATACAAGCGGGATCCAAGTTACGTGAGATGGGCACAGTTACGTGATTTGGGTGACGTGACTAGGATTACGTGATCACATAAGCGGTACCTAAGCTATAGGCTGGGCTAGGTGCAGCTTAGGTGGCTGCGAGGCAACGCGAGCTGGTGCACAGCTGGGCGGAGTTTTCTGGTAATGCTCCCTGGCGGAACTGAAAGCTCAAACAGCTCTTTGTTGAAATGAGAGGAGGAACGTGCTTGTCCCCAAGGCCTTGGCCGCGCCCGCTGCAACTGTGGCCGGCCACTGCCACGAGGGCGTCCCAGCGTGTGCACTCCTCCTCCTGGGCCCGCACCCGCAGCAGTTCATGCCCCTTGTCTCGTCCCCGGCTGTGCCTGCTCGAGAACGATGACCGGAGGCCTCTGCCTGCCTCGCCATCCCCATTGGTAGCCACAGTTTTTATTTTTTTTCAATACCTTCAAATCCCAGAGGGCGTTACAGAAGGGAGTGGTCACTGGCATTATCATCAGAGAAAACAAAAGTGAAAGAAATCACTGGGAACAACAACAACAAAAAATGCAAGTAGCATACACAACAGAGTCCATAGCATAAATGCAATTATAAGGAACAAAAGTAATTTTCGATGTCAATCTTAAATGAAGGTACATCGATTATACTAGCTATTGCAGGGGGCAGGCGATTCCATTCGTTAGCA
The DNA here is from genome assembly GCF_048455015.1 of Haemaphysalis longicornis. Taxonomy (NCBI): domain Eukaryota; kingdom Metazoa; phylum Arthropoda; class Arachnida; order Ixodida; family Ixodidae; genus Haemaphysalis; species Haemaphysalis longicornis. Next base: position 194,381,903 of record NW_027526445.1, read on the forward strand.
GTTTTGGGAATAAAAGAGGCAAAAAATAAGTTAGTGTTGCAGTGGGAAATGTATACCTTATGGTGATGGTCAATACGGGATGATAGTACATATGACGGCACAGAAAGAGGTTCAGCTTTGAGGTGTGCGTTTGAAAAATAAATGTTATGAAAGGCTGACAAACGGGCAATTTTTCTGCGTAGGGCTAGGTTGGGAAGGTTTAAAGTTCGTTTCATAGCAGAAACACTAGATGTCCGAGCATAGTTAGAAAGGATGAAGCGTGCACTACGATTCTGTACCATTTCCAACATGTTAATGACATAATCATAATGGGGATCCCATACCGAACACGCGTAATCAAGTTTAGGCCGAATTAAAGTTTTATAAAACGGTAGTTTAAGGTGTGAAGGCGCCATAGAGAAATTTCGTCGCAAGTACCCAAGCATATGGTTCGCATCATTAACAATAAAATTTACATGAAGTTGCCAAGAAAGGTTGTTGGTGATATGAATTCCTAAATAATTGTAAGAAGCAACAAGTTCTAGTTTATAGCTCCGGATAGAGTAGTGGGAAATATTGGAGGTGCCAGGTTTACGTGAAAATCTAGTTGTTTTGCACTTGTTAGTATTTAGACGCATTTCCATGTGTTACACCATGCAGTAATATTATGGAGGTCACTCTGAAGTATGGAAGTGGCATAATCTGCAGTGATAGTTCTGTAAATGACGCAATCATCTGCGAACAACCTAATGCTTGAAGTAACTACTGACGGCAATTCGTTAACATAAATAAAGAAAGGCAAAGCACACAGCACGGAACCCTGTGGTACCTCTGATGTCACTAGACAGTGTGGTGAATCAAATTTATTGGCAGATAGAAACTGAGTTCAATTAGATAAAAAATTTTCAATCAAAGAAAGAATGTTTGGATCAACATTTAGTTTGCTTAACTTCATCCATAGTAATTGGTGATTATCTAAATCAAAAGCCTTTGAGAAATCAATAAAAATACTATCAATGCAATGTTCGTTATCAACAGCAGTGGCAATGTCATGTATGAAAGAAAGAAGTTGAGTCTCACAAGAAAATTTTTTACGAAATCCATGTTGCTTAGGGGTGAAAAATTAGTTATCTCCCAGAAATTTAACCAAATTAGATTATATTATATGCTCAAAAATCTTACAAGAAACACTCGTTATTGATATCTGCCTGTAATTAAGGGGGAAAATGGATCACCAGATTTAAATAATGGCACGATTTTACCGATCTTCCAATCGTTAGGTAATAAGCCCGAAATATAGCATTCATGAAATAGATTGCATAATATCTCTGTATTTAAGTACATTTCTGTATTTTTTAAAAACTTGATGCCGTCTACACCTGATGAGGACGACATTTTGTATTTAAGTACATTTCTGTATTTTTTAAAAACTTGATGCCGTCTACACCTGATGAGGACGACATTTTGAAGTTTCTAATCAATTTCACCACACCATCCAAATCGAATAGTACAGCATCCATAGTAGGAAAATCAGCACGAACAAAATGTGGCATTTCAACAACAGGGGAGTGTGAAAATGATTTTGAAAATACCGAGTATAACAGAACAAAACACTGAGAGGGCGGGATGGCGGCACCATCACAATCGATTAGTGAAACAGGGTTCACTGGTTTTTTTAGCAACGATGTTCCAAAATTTTTTGGGTTGTCAACAAGGAGCATAGGGAGTGTATCATGAAAAAAAAAACACATTTGGCATCTTTAAGCCCATTTTTATAAATGGCTGACCAACAATCACGTGGACCAACAATCAAAGCTATCATTTCTTTTGGCTTTACAAAACAGCCGCTTTTTTTGTTAGATAAGCGTTTCAACGGTACGTTGAACCAAGAGGATCGATGCTGACAGGTAATTACGCGCAGCGGTATATAAGTATTTACAAGGTACTGTATTTTGGACTTGAAAAGTGACCAGTTACTTTCAACATACCGTTCGAAAAAATTAGGCATGTAACTGTCCAAAAAACTTGCAAGTTCATTGTTTATGGATGCAAAATAAGCCTTACTGTAGTCTCAAATATATTTAGATTTTGTGGGAGGATGAGTAATTACGCCTTTGAGGGAAAAGTTGATAAAGAGGTGATCGCTTAAGCCAGGCAAAAATAATAAGGAATGAATAACATCGGGACACGTAGTTAGAATAAGGTCCAGTGTGTTAGCGCTTGTATCAGAAATCCTTGTAGGTTCATGTATAATTTGGGTGAGGCCAAAATCTGAGCATAAATTAATAAAACTTACAGCTTCAGTAGTTAAACCAGGAGTGGCAAGATCAGAAACGGGCCACGTAATTTTAGGGAAACTGAAGTCAACTAGCAGAATAATGGGAGCATGTGGGAAACGCAAGATAACACTGTTTAGTGCATCGTGAAGGTCAGCGCAAAATGTCAAAGGAGCAGTGGGGGGCCGATAGTCGCAGTAGCTAATGCGCATGCACACGCAAACAAATTCAAGGCAAGATTGTGAGGGTACGTGAAAAGACGAAAGGCTGTCAGCAACCGCGATTTGTACGCCTCCTCCCGATCTTTCACAACGGTCAGCTCGAAACAGATCAAAATGCTTTTCCGTTGTTTGGAATTTTGGCTGACAACCAGGTTTCAGTGGGGACTGTAATGTCAGCACCGCAAGTGTCAACGAATGATGACAGGCCATCCTGCTTACTCATAGCGCTGCTGCGGATATTAGTAAAAAGAAAATTAACATCAGTCGTAGAATTTAGGAGGCGATTTGGGCCTGGCTATGCGGAAGGCATGTCTTTTGATGCGGAAACACTAGTTTCGCTACCCCAGAGCCGGGGTGTCGTTCTGAGAATCAATTTCGTAGACGCAGTCGGCCGAAGGAACATACATGGAGCATTTTTTATTAATGAACAGTTTGTTGTAC
>NW_027526445.1:194384842-194449204 GCF_048455015.1 Haemaphysalis longicornis
AATTTGTCCGTAAAATTACGGATTGTTTTTACAGTGTACCTAACGGAGTACTGCTCGCCACTGGCCTTTCCGAACTCGGTGAGCTTTCTCCGCGATGCACGTGTGGCAACACAGAAGTCTTTGCTTACGCTTGCATCTCCCTTTTCAAGCTCTTTTCGGGCAGACAAACAGGCTTCTTCAATTTTAAAGCTTGAAAATCTTAGAATCAATGGACGGCACTTATCAGAATAAAATTTTCCCAGCCCATGCGCTCGTGAAATAGCCTCATCAGAAAGCTGCAGCTCTAAAGTGAATTGCAACAGCTCTCGCACCTTTTTCTCAGAATCCTCCCAAGTCTCATTTGGGTTATCAGGAAGTCCATGAAATAACACGTTCTTGCGCCGGGATCTGTCTTCAAACTCGTCAAGACGACGAGCGAGAAAAAATTCCCCCACATTTCCCCGAGGGGGAGAATGTGAAAGTGCGAATGCACGGTTGTCGGCCCGCTTCCGGCGCTTGCGCTCGGCCCCCGCAGCCCACCGCCTCGCCGCCTTCTCTTCCATCTCTTCCATCGGGTTTGTAGTATCACGTGTACACCACGCAGTTATCAAGCCGCTATAACGCCGCTGAGTCGCCAACGCACGCCGCTGACGACGTAGTTTGAATGCGTTAAAGATATAAGGCGCGTCACTAACACTGATATCACCGTCGCGTCCGTGGCTTGGTCGGTAGAGCGTCGCGCTGCGGCCGCAAAGTCCTCGGATCGAAACCTGGCGCCGGATGCTGTTTCTTTTTTAAATATAGAGGAGCACTGCGGACGCCGCCGCCGCCGCCGGCGGTGGATGGTTTGCGGTCGCTTATAAAGTGCATTCGCACTTAAAAGCAGTTTCGGTGCATACAGCGTCAGATACTGTGCGGGTTAAGTAAAGGTCACTTTGGCCTTCAATTGCTGATAATTTATCTTCTGACATTTGTTTCTTGAGACTCAGCTGAATAGCCTTCACATCAGACAGCTGCGACAATACTTCGGCATGGTTTTTAACAATTTTCGCGCCTAGTGCTTTCAACAGGGTATACATGTCATTGAAAGTCTGGCTGTGGTCGGGTTTAGTTGGCCCTGGATTGAGCTCAACATCGCCTCCCAGTAACAAAAGCTTTGCAACAAAAATACATCGGCACTTAGCACAAAGGGGGCATGGTAGCAGAATCAGAAAACGGTTATCACTCCGGTAACATTTTGTATACCGATAGCAACTAACCTGTAGAACGAAGCAAAAAGCGTTGCTGGACATGCTGCCGGTTTTGCTGCTGCCATGCCCACTGACGATTCCCGGGGTTCGACCGGGAATCGTCAGTGGCCATGGCGGCAGCAGCAGCAGCAGCAGTGAAAGGAAGTGGCAAGCCCCCGCCTGTGCAACGACATTGATTCATGCTTGGGATGGATGATACTTGTAGTGAGTGTTCCCTATGGCTACAACAAAATAATGGTTATGAGCGCCGTGCCCTGCAGTTTCAAGGAAACACGTGGTGTTACCTGTTAACAGAGGCGGTGTTTTTTCCAAAGAATAAAATGAACACATACATCCGTTCGCTATGGAGCTGTATTGCAACACCAACCGGGATATTAGCATACAAGACATCACTGCGTTTGGTTACGTTTGCAGTTGTTATTTCAATATAAATATTCCCCTTGTGTGGGAATGCATTGCAGAAAATTTTCAGAAAGCGCCACTTCTCTTATAGAAGCAGACGACACGGATCAGCTGCTTGTGATGTCAACGTGCCGGAGAACAAATAGTACCTGACAAGAAATAAAGAAAACCAAACCCATAGGTGCATTTGCGTATCTGCACGCAACTTGGCGTCAGACCGCTGCAAAAAAATACTGTGTATTCAACAAAACTGAGTGAAGTTTTTTTTTGTAGCTTCCCATATAGACTTCTGGTGTCAGTACAAGTGGGCACGCATCAGAAAACACATGGAGCATCCCACGTATATGCTTGCTTCCATAGTACGCATAGTCGTGCCGGCAAAATATAAACAAAAACACGAGGAACGTAAATGTTTACATTACGCAGCGGCACGACAATAAATAGATGGACACACACCAGCCACAATGCTGAGGCTCGCATATACTACGGCTATATTGAAATGACTCTCAAATATCTCAAACATATGGTCCTGTACAATTTTTAGTTTGCCTTTCTGCCGTAGTAGGTCCAAGGAAACGAGTTAAAGTGGAGCTTGTTCCGCAAAATAGTTTTTCTGACACAGATAAGGAGCACAAGCACACGCGGCTATACGTATGCTGGCATGTAGTTACACGAACAATCACGCATATCTCTATCAGCTTTGAAATGATCTCCATTATTCCAAGCGGCTTTTTTTTCATCGGCACTGAGAATGTGAGGGGAACCATTCATATAAAACTGTAGCTACCGTTGTGCGCTCTACCATGTCCAGGCCTGTGGCTATGTCGAGTAACAGAAGGGTGAACAACAAGTTAAGTAAACGTATTGCTTGTATTCGCTAGCGAGGCGTGCATGCAGGCAACCATGTGAGTGCGCCGTAACTCGTTACGTCGGGCTCCGCGGGATGGTGTTACTTGTCCGTGCTAAGCACATGACTGTGAAACACATGACTGTGTTTCACGTTACAAACTGTACCTCATTGAACGCGAAGTACTGCCTCGAGTCCAATGTGAGTGTGATTAATAACATCTCTGTTGACGCCATCGTTGAGAATCGGGTTGAAACGGAGCAGACGACGCATGCCGGTGTTTTTTTTTCTTCGGCGTGCGGGCGCAGTGGCCCAAGTCGCGCCATGTCCGTGGCGCATCGGTCATGTCTGTGGCCGTTTACAGTGTTGCCAAGCGGAGAAATTGACAGCTAAACTTTTCAAAGAATACCACCTATAGAGGCTTTCTTTAACGATTCCTCATACACATCTACATCCAAAAATGTTCGCATGTTTAGTACATGTTTATTGACATATGAACGCATTTGAAAAAATAAAACGCATCAAGTGACATTTTTTGAACCCATTCAATGAACACTCACCGTAGTTTAAGCAGTTTCAGGTAAAGATTTGGTGCGCAGTTGTATTTTCAAAAACCTCCCTCTACAAACCTTAATCTTTAGCTCTTGAGGCCTTATATCCCGGGTGTCACAATGTATACACACGAACATTTTGCCGCAATTCCACACACAACAGACATCAAATCACTTCCTGGCACCGATAAGGCACAGTGGAGTTTACATGGGAGACATTCGCTTCTACAAGCATCGTGAGGTCGCGTTATTCTCTTCGGGGGCCCACGGCCCCACACACAGTTTCTCCATTGGTGAAGCATTCGCGCCTTCTCTCACACACACACTACTGCACTCCTCTCTCGTAAGTGGGCTCGCGGGTTTTCATCTTTTTGTTTTCCATCTTTCATTTGAGCGGTGCCAATAGGGTTCATTTGAAGCCGTTGCGAATAACAGTGTCCATGCAGTCCCGTGCTTGTATACAACTGGTTTTGTTGTGATTAATCGCTTTCCTGTCGCCCTTGCGAGACATTTTGTTTATTAAAATACTGTTTGGCTGATTGCATCACACTGAAACAGAATAGTGGCCATTCGTTCTTTCTCTTGCTGATGATCGTACTGCACTGAATGCCATGCTGCGGGACGTCGTCTGCTCACGGAGTTCAGAAGTTGTGCCTCCGTTGTCCGCAAGATGGCGCTGAACGCAGCACATCAACTGTTGGTGGAGTTGATGATAAAGGGTGGCAGCGAGCGATGGGGGGCGCAAATACGAGGGAAGGGTAGAGACGCGCCGAAAAAGTTTTGGAACCATGTGCGGGCATGAGGGAAATGCTTGGGACCCACAGAACGTGGTACTACAAAAAACGAAGAAGGGCAGATGCTCAAGGGAGAGCAGGCATTGGCATACCTTCATGAAATTGTCACGGAAAAATTCTGTAAGGTGGATGAAGTGGCTCGCAGTGTCACAGTTATGTCACGGCGGGGAGGCCGGAGTGTCTCGAGATAGATGGGAACAAGCTCGAGGGGAAAAAAGTGGACCCAAAAATACCGCAGTAGGCGCGGATGGGATACCAATGGTCAACCAGTTATGGCCAAAGAGCAAGGAAAGGCTACTTCAAGCCATCGGCACAGGGCAGAAAAGAAGGCAATATCGCACATGTGGCGAACGAGCAGGATGAACTTTAAAGGGGCACTGACACAAAAATTTTGCATCTTGTTTTTTTTTGTTGCGATAAGTAGCTAGTGACCTACTTATAACCTGTAGAAACCTCATTTGCTTCAGCGTGCGACGGTTGTTTAATTAGAGGCATTTTCAATGCGGCCAGTCGCAGTTTCGGTTTCAGCGAGTGCCGCGAAACGATGGATTTTGTGGATTTTGTGTGAACAAAGCTGACCACGTGACCGTCGGAGGGATATCACAGAGCAGAGCCGCCGTAGCACTGTCGAATCCGCATCGACGGCAGTTTCTGCGAATGCCCCCACGTACTGATCTCGTGAGGCGCTTAATTAAAAAGCGACCGTGGATGTGACGCAGGCGCTGCGAGTGCAAAAGCTACCGCGGCTAAAGAACGACGCGCGACGCTCGAGACGGTGGGTGGCAAGACGCGCGCTGGGAGCAGCCGGCCGGTCTGCCTACAGGTCCGCCTACAGATGTGTTCGGCTTAGCACTGCGGCGGATATTCGAGTGCCGCTCTCGTAAGCGGTGCAGATGACAATTTTTAATGCAACCCGCCATCGCATCATTAACTCCGTTCTCATGTAAGCCACCATGGTCGGAACTTGGGGACAATTTCGTGTAGCGGTAACAAGCTATCACTCGAGCTACCTGCGCCGGCCGGGGCTACTTCGCGGCCGTGGCCGCCGCTTGCACAGCGACCGTGCGGCTAGCTCAGTGGGCTTTTCGTGCCTCCGGCGTGTTTTCGCATCCAATGGTAATAAACAGTAATACAAACAGAGTGCCTGGAATCGCTGTAGAACTTTGGTCGCGGCCAGCTGCCCGATTAGCTGACGAAATCACGGCGCCTCCGCCGCCAACGATCGGGTCGTTCGTTCTCGAGAGCAGAGGCTCCGCCCTCCGGCCCTCCGATTGGAGCGGCGAGCCGGGCGAGCCGGCGAAAAACGCCGGCAGTGCGGAAGCGGCAAACACAAACTCGTGACGTGTTTAGATGTTGTTTATTTACACCATATCCTCGGGATGTCGATTGCGCGTGGTCCTCTGCTGGCTGCTCGGTTGCGTTTTGCACACATTAAAATTGATTTTAAATATGTTCTAGGCTGTATTCGCCGCTGATATTTTGCAGATGATGTATATGTGTTCCCACCAATCTATCTCAGAAGTTATCTCGCCTTCAAAATTTTGTCAGTGCCCGTTTAAAGGGACAGACAACCGATTTTGGTCGAATATATGTTCTCTATCCCAAATGAAAGGGCATCCGTTAAAGTACCTTAACGAGAAACGGTATTGCTGATAATGCCCTAAACTTTTTAAATAAAAATTTTCAGATCTATGAGCTGTATATGTCCTCCCAAAAATCATGCTGGCAACCATGACATACAGTAGCGCGGCCACATACTTTTGTCTGTATGCGAGATGCAAAGCGATATTTTAAATCTTGTCCCCACCTAAAAAAAGTGTGAATCGCAGGCTTTCTTATTCTGTTATGTGTTTTTTTAAAATTCACTTGTCTATTTTGCACGAAGGTGTCATCTGTTGGGATGGACAACAGATAGAATCTGGCTTCACGTGGAGGTCGGCCGCTCAATTCTCCCCGGGCGTGTCAATTTTTTAAGCTGCCATTGGAGTATTTGGAAACTGAAATCGTATATTTCGGCAGAAGAAACGCCCCTGACTCAGGCAGAATCGTCAAAGCTCCTTCACTGGGTCTGTCTACTGAACTATGCCGTTGATTTTGGGCATGAAGGCTCAGTTAGCCACACTGAGAGCAACCCAGTGCGGCGGGCGGCGTGTCTTAAAAATTTCCAAAATAACGTTCAAAAATGCATATACAATTTAAACTTATACAAATACTTGGTTAAAAAATTTTCAGTATGTGAATAAATGTTTCAGCTGTCACAGTAGCTGCTGGGTTTGCAGGTCACGCGACCGGGACACATATTGTAGTGTCAAGTTTCGACACTACGAACCGCCACCCATCCGATTTCAGAATGTTTGTTGCCAAATTAAAATTATTTCCACCAATTTGTTCATAAATTGTTTGTGGTTATCGGGCTATATAAAACACCGGCTTTCATTTGGGATAGGGAACATATACTCGACAAGAATCGGTTGTCTGTCCCTTTAATGCACAAAGGCAAAGGAGGCAGGACTAAACCGAGCTCGTACAGACCAGTCACCGTCAAGTCAGTGCTGTACAGGTTAGGAATGCAGACAGTGAAATTCGAGCTAGAGCAGTGGGCAGGAGAAAAAAGGATACTAGGAAAACTTCAAAATGGGTTTCAAAAAGTCACAAGTCTAGATGACAACCTATTTGTAGTAAGCCAATGCATAGACGTGGCGAAGATGCAAAACAGACATTTGTTGTTTGCCTTCCTGGACATTGAAGCTGCATATGATAACGTAGACAGGGAGTGGCTATGGAATATCCTGGAGGACGAGGGAGTGGGTGCAGAATTTATCAACTTACTCAGGGAACTTTACCAAAAAACACCAAGTGCAAATAGTGTGGGAGGGGATAACATGATAATAGGCTTGTATACACCTACAATAGTTTGAATCATGCATGTCCTCTCTCTCCACTGCTGTTCAGGATCTACATGGTGGGGTTAGAAAGGAAGCCAGAGGGTAGTGCGCTGCGATTCGATTTATCATACATGAAAAACGAGCGAGCGGCGCAACAACGGGTTCCAGGATTAATGTATGCAGACGACATACTGTTGATGGGGGACGACTGGATAGGTATGCAGGGCTTGATGGATATATGCGGTGAAGAAGCTACGGCCCTAGGGAGAGCCTTTAGCAGAGCGAAATTAGGCATCATGGTCTTCAGCGATGACACGGAGCACAAAACAGTATCAGTGCAACAAAGTCGGGTATAAGAGTATAAATATTTAGGAGCATGGCGCATGAGGTGCACCTCAAGACGAAAGGAAAGTGGAATGCAGCTATAATGAAGCATGAAGCACTGTGGGGCTGCACCAAATGTGAGGTGGTAAGGGGAGTCTGGAAAGGGGTCAGGGTACCTGCGGGCCTGGAGGTAAATCAGAGGGTGGTAGGCAGACTGGCCTTGGGGCCCACACCAAAACTGCGAATGAGGCTGTACAGTGAGATATGGGCTGGTTGTCCTTTGAGGCGAGGGAAGTGCAAAGCAAGATAAAGTTTGAGGAGCGACTTCGTGACATGGTGAAGGAAAAATGGGCTGTGAGAGTGTTATATGAGGAGCATGGACACGCGGTGGAGACGGAGGACCGGATCAAGCGGTACGGAAAGTCGGTATAGGGGAAAGTGGGGCATACGCAAGTGTTAAAAAGCAGGTAAAGGCAGCGGAGACGACGAATTAGGCACAGAGAATGGAAGAGAAAAAAACCTTGGAGATATACAGGACAGAGAAACTAGAAATCGGGAAGGAAGGTCTCTATGGCAATACGAGAGGCAGTGCATTGCTCTTCGAAGCACAGGTGGGGGCGTCTGCGAACCTTAATGGGCATACACAGGCATCTGCAGGCCACAGGATGAAACGTGCATGCTGCGGCAGAGATCAGGAAACTGTAGATATTGTCAGGGACTGCACAGAGACACGACCGCTGCTGGGCAATGGGGAAACGACTTTGGCGGAGGCTTTGGAATTTTTTGGGGTGAGGGGGAGCCTCAACTTTAGGGCCATAGAGGTGACGAAGAGGTGGTTGAAATGGTGGTGGAGGAAAAGCGGGGAAGAGATGGGTACGCAAGGGGAGTAATCATACGAATGAGAATTTAGAACAGCGTGGGGAAGAGAAAAGGGAAAGAGTGTGGAGGAGGAACTGGAGGGGCACATTTATTAGGTTAGCTAAGAGTAGGGCAAGCAAGTGGAATAAAACAGGCAAGTCCACGTCCCGATTCGAAGGGAGAGCCACCAATCATCGCTGTTAGTGGCGCCACCATACCAGCGCACGAGGCCAATGACGAACTAATCGTGGTGCGTTTTTTAAAGAGGCCATTTTCACGAGGTTTGATTGCGCTACTTGTCAAGTGAACCAAAATTACCCCCTTCTCGCACGTATCGCCGGTGGGGAGGAGCAATAACACTTGGCGAAAAAACGTGTGCAATGGCAGTACTCGTGACGCCGCATGTGTCCCATTTGATGTGCCGAGTGTGTTCTAAACGCTGTTTGGAACCTTTGTTGCAGACTGCATTTTTGAGCAGCAGGTCCGTCCCTATATATGACGAGTACCTTCTCCAGAGGCCTTGTGACCAGTCCCTAGTCAACTGCGAGGCCCCCTGACGACGGCCTCTGCCCTGCTCAGTTACCATCTGCTGAAGGAACGGGGTCCCTCCTTCAGGTTCTTGTGGACCCTCCTCGCTCCCTGTGTGCAAGAGACTGATTTTGCTTCACTGAGCAGGCGGGGCTCGGTTTCTGAGCCTGTTGGTGCAAGCAGTGCTGCCTCGACTGTGTGAGGCAGTCCCGTGTCATCTGATGGTGGGAGCATTCCTGCAGCTGCCACAGTTTAGCTTTGTAAAATTCCTGGGCCGAATGTTGTTGCGCACTATGAGCGAAATTCCAAGCACTGTCTCGCCCTGTGCTGGGTGCTGCGAACAACCAGCACTGGCTGACGCCCTCGGCCTGTGCTTGCCTGGCGGAGGAGTCGGGTGGAGACAGAGAGCCATGGTTCTGTCACATGTCACGATTGCTGGGCGTGCATGCGCAGCTATAGGTTGCAGCCCTCGCTCATGGCATGACCATTGTGCTGGCGGGAAGCTTAAAGGGACACTAAAGTGAATTTGTCAAGCTCCCGTTTTTGCTTGCACTGCGTAGACTGGCTCAAATTGCCACATTTTTCATCGTTTATCCAGTTGATAAGTTTGTAATTATCTTATAAAGCCCGAAAGAAGAAAATCTACCATGTGCGGTCTGCGGCGGCCGCACCCAGAGTTTCTTAGTAAGTATACTAGAGAGGAAACTGCGCCTCGTAAGCCATGTCGTCATGGGGGTTCATGGGAAGACCCCCTTTTTGGCTTGGGCTTGGCATGACAATTGGATTCTTAAGCGGTTTTTGGGATTTGCTTTCTTCACCATGATTTAATACGTTTACGAGCTACAAGGAAGCCGAAATCCTCCCGTTTCTGTGGCACCCGCGTTCAGTGAAACAGCAGGCAATGCGTAATCGCACATGACGTTGCTCATGTCGCAGTCGAAGGACGTATGACTGAGCGGGAATATGCCGTTGCGAAATTTGTAACCGACGAAAAGAAGAAACAAAACGTACTTCGACGAAGACACAATACGGCAGATACGGGCGCTTGTATGCGTCCTATCTTGTCATCGTGCACGACTGTTTAACACCACGTATTCTTTTTCCTTGTTAAACTACCTGGCGGTCGGTGCACCGCGGTTCACCATAAAGGTAACGTTTTCGTAGGCACGCTCAAAAAACTTTCGAAACTCTTCAAATTTATTATTTGAAATAATGGTAAAATTAATAAAATCACAGTATCTAATGAGTTACCCCCCAAATATTAATATTGTTCGTAACCAACCTTGGCCTGCGGAATAGCAGGCACCACCGTTCCGGCGAAAATACGCTTTACCTCCCTTTTTCTTAGTTGTAAAACAGCCTGTTTTATTTTCCACTTACATAATTGCACGCTAGTCTTCGCGTTTTTTGTGGCACTTTGTTTAAATTTGCGGTCACTAAAACGTTTCAATCCAAGCCAATGATGAAACTAAGGCGAGCGCGATGTATAATGGCGGTCCATGACGACACAGACGACCTTGATGTGAGCCGCATAGACGCTAGCACCAGATTCCTCTCTAGTGTATACTGTAAGAAACTATATGGCCGCACCATCTAAAGGCTGTGACGTCGGGAGATGGTGCACCGTGATTGGTAGATGTCAACGATTAGCATCCAAACAAGTTTTGCTTTCGGTTCTGTCAAACAACACGCTTGGCATTCGCCATTATCATTGGATGGGTATTCTCAATATCTCAATAATTGTCATACTGCGCTTCTGCCATGTTGTCGGCTGTAAAATGGCTAAGATAAGCCTCCCAAGGCGGCTTGGAATCATAGCAATCACTAGCCGAGGCCTACGCAGTGGATACTTGCCCTCCGTGTCACCGCAGACGATGAAATGCCATGCGCTTTTCCCCCATATTTCGAGCTTGCCTCACTCATGCCTGTATCGTACAAAGCGTGTTCGCACCAGGCCAAGGGTCTGCTGATTCTGGCCTGTGCCCACTGCCCGCAAGCAGTCAGCGCTTATGGCAACAGCACGCCAACGAGAACACGCTAGCGCTTCAGTGTCAGACTGCGCGCGTTCTGCGAACTCACTCGTGGAGCAGTGAACGTTACGGCCCAAAAGTGGGGAACTCAGTATAGAAAACATGGGCCGAAAACAACAAAAAAAAATCAACTTACAAAAAAAGTACCCTCGGCGATTCGAACTTGCAACTTGCAATATAACATACCTAGCACCCCAAACCACTCGGCCACTGGCCAGCGCTACCAGCATGGGAAATATAAGGTATATAATGTATAACCAGTTTACACTTTTGTTTAGTTTTAGCATTTCAAGCACCTTAGGTGACTATTTGTTGTATAGCGTTCGGGCAGTAAGTGTCCCCCAAATTACCACAATATGTCACGTCCAGCAATTGCATTTCTTAGACAGCAGATGTGTGGTCGTGCTGCTGACCGCTGTGCTTGTACACCCAGTGCAAAAAAGTGCTTCCTGCTCCCTAGTTTTGTGCTGTATGGTAATAGTTTCAGTTGATTTTATTTCCTTGGTACCTATATATCGACTTCGCTGACTGTTCTCCTGCCTTCAAGTGGCCTTAGATTTTCCTACTAGCGTACCAGTCAGTGAAGCGTCGCATGTGCGCTTGTGCAGCGCTTGTTTGGAGCGACCTTGACTTGGAGCTTCATACAGTGTACAAACTAACAAACTAAAGAAATGCACATTCTTCCATTCACAAACGTGTCGTGGCTAATTTCAACTGAGCGAACGAATTGCGACGACCCGTTGGAGGCCGGCGGACTAAACGCTGGGCCGACTCGGAAAGTCGGCGAGCCGCGCAGTAGCACAGTCAAGCCAAGTCATCTCCTCCTGATGTCGCACAAAAACGCCGCAGAAAATGGGCGAGGATGCAGAGAGGACGAGAGCACTTTCGAATTGATTTTTCTACTAAATTCGCGTAAACGCACTCAGAGGGTCGAATCATGGCCTATGGCCTATGGATTCTGCACTACAATTTGCGCTAGTAATCCCGCAATGTTTACAAATCGCTTCAGTGTCCCTTTATATGCGGACTCCAAACGGCCCAATGTGACCTTTCCAGTGCCGTCAGTGGTAGAGTGATCAATCGGGTTGGTGTTACACATGCACTGAGATGCTTATGGTGCGGGAGGCAGAGAGGCAGCCCTATGTTTGTCCACGAGAATAAAGCTCGAGTCCTTCCAAGTTTCATTCAGGTAATTACAAATTACAAACAGACGTGTTTTGTTTTGAGCACAGTGTGGACTGCGTCCAGCTTCGCAGGTCATCCCTTTTCTCAAAGTGGAAGGGCACTAAATTTTTTTGGGGTGTGAAGTTTTTTGTGTTTTTTGTTTTGTTCGGCTTAGTGTTTTGAGTGTTATGGTTTCTTCGGGGTCTTCTACTGTGTAATAAATTTATCTTGTCCACATGTTTTGAGCGTTATGCTTTCTTCGGGGTCTTCTACTGTGTAATAAATTTGTCTTGTCCATCACTCCAATGCCTCTTATGTCCATTCTTTTCCGCCCGCCGAGATGGAATGTGACAGCAGTTATCTTCCCTGTTCTGGATGCAAGGTACGTTCAAAGCTGCTGTTTTGCTTGCGGCTGCAGTCAGGCTGCATTACCCAGCTAGGAAGGCAGGACGAAAGCACCGAAGGCCTCGACCCGCTTTGCGGCGTCATGTGAATGTTGCCGCAAGTTTGGCTGACTCACCGAAAGGTGCTGTCAAGAAAGCACTCGAGGCAAAGTCAACAAAGTCTGCTTTAATCTGCAGACACCATGGGCCACTGTGTTCAACGAAGCGTCTGCCTGAGTTGGGATCTTGCTAGGCCGTCTACGGCAGCCCGCCCTGTATGTCTCCTAGAGGGAGGGTTGCCTGATGGTTGCTTAGTCCAGGAACATGGCATTCCTTGTTCAGTCAGACCATAGAGCAGAAAGCCACAGAGGAAGCAATCCTGTTGCACGCAATGGCTCGGTTGGACAGAAAGGTTTCCAGAGGGCATGCCACACTTGGGCAGTGTGCCCTTTGGGCAACGCGCATCAAGGGCAACATTCAGGCCATCGATGGGTTCCGGGACTATAATGGTAGCCTCAAGGTTGGCCTGTCTTGAGAGAGATAGCCAACCTGCGCGGTGACTGTGAAGGGGGCTTTAAGTGGTGTGCTTGCAACAGGCGTAGCTGCGTTGACTATGCACTGATATAGTATTCACTGGCAACCTGCATCAGACAAGTCCACATTGATGAAGGAGGCCTCTTCCGACTGGGGAGTGACCACAACCGAATCAAGCTTTCCCCTCATCGCCCCATTAGAAAACCTGTAAAGCGCTACCTGCAGGCAGCCGCATACAAGACAGTTGCCAATGAGTTGGAGTCCAGCCCCATCTACGCAAGGAAAGCAACGTACCATGAGTTTGTCGATGAATTAACTATAATCGTGTGCAAGCATGAGGTTCGCACGGGCTCTCGTGGGGGTGCTCAACGAAAGCGGTGCTGGGACAGCGAAATCAAAAAGGCCCTTGAAAGCGCGCTGTGCGGCAAAGCCGGGTGCACAGGTGTGCAGTGAAAAATCTCGCAGCCAGTGAACACCTCCTCCTGTGGGTGGCAGTGGAGGCCATACAGGGTTGGATGGTCAACGTTGGAGGCTCGCAAGGCCACCAACAAGATTGCATTTGAGGAGCAAAACTGAGCCGTGAACGACAACTGCTGGGCACGATGACTGTTCCGCTACATAGGACTCGAGGGGTATGGACACAATGATGCAACCGCCTCCCTCGAACCAGCCCAATGGAGGTGGGCCCTGTGCGCACGATCAATGAGAAGCTGTGAGCCAGAGGGAAAGATGAGGGAACCACTCGGTGGTGGACCGCAATGCCCCAAAAGCTAGGTCACCTTGGCCACAAGCAAGAAATAGGCCGTATGTGGCAACAGCAGCGGCAGTGCACTCCCCTTTGAGGCCCGTGCAGGGGCACTGCGCATGATGCTGTGCTGTCAGTGCTGCGACAAAACACAAAGTGCAGGGCTTGCGGCGCGCATGAAGAAAGTATCGAACAGCTAGTGCTGCACTGCCATAAGCTGCTCCCATCTGCTAGGATGACTATGACCAGCATTGGGGTTCGAGTATGGACTACCACAATGGCTTCGAGAGTGGCTACCACACTGGCAGCGATCGGTTCGGCTCGGTGCGGCTGTGGCGACATTGCAGTGAACTTGAAAAGAAAGGGACGGGCGAAGAGAAGACAGAGACTCTAGGTCCCCATTCCGAGCTGCTACTACTTCTTCCTCTACTTCATGTTTTTTTACATTCTCCCCCCCCCCAAGATGCAGGCCCAATCCCGCTAACCCCATGTTCAACACCCTCCCCACTGAAGGAAGATACATATGCAAACCTTATCTCAGAAATTATAATGTCCAGCTCCCTTAATGTCTATATGGACACCGATTATTCACAGCAGCCCTACGTTTCTGTCAAAAGGTCCCTTCCTAGAGCCATAATGTTTGTAGTCCTGCTCCGGCTGATGCGTTCAGTGCGAAAGGCACTTTTTGACAGTCCATTTCCGCATGCTCTGACGTTTGAATATGACCGTCGTGATGGTGTATGGGTACTTGGCTGAAACGTAGGTGGTGCTGATTTGTCTGCCATCTTTGGATGAACTGTGTTGTAAGTTTGGCTTTCCACTGTAACTTTGGCACTTGGCTTTCCACTCTGTCCTGGTGACTCCACAATGCAAGCACGATATTGTCATTTGCAAGGATGTGTCCTTTAATTATTTTGGTTGTCCTGTATGATGACGATATTCTGTCACACGTGTGTGGCGTAAGGGAAAGAGAGTTGCGGTAAGATGAACAGGCAGGTTTTTAGTTGTGGTCCGTGTTATGGAGTCACCACGCAACAATCCACATGCCCGTAGCTGTTCTGGTTTAGTCATTCGTGAGTCGGTAGAAGCAGCTTCGTGTTGTGATACATTTGCAGGAACTGTGTACTCTACACTTGTATGTTCAACAAAACTGGTCTTACTTGTCACATGTAATGAATATGTGCCGTGCTTTGCTATTTGCAGTTTTATCTGTCATAAATTTTGGTGAAGCGCTTCTGTTCCTGAGAAACTGGCGTCCCACTAGATGTTGTGGTGTCATTAAAGTAGGGTTACATGCCCTTGGAAACATAGTGAATTGGCGTTTTGGTGAGGGAGTCAGTAACAGCAGTTATGTACCTAATAGCCCAGATAATAGTTTATTGCTTCCATCTTTTTCAATATTGTGTATGTTATGTTAGGTTTCATTTGTGCGGCGTGCCTGGATTCACACGTAACTTTCTTAATGGAGTGAGCTAGTTTTCAGCTGATTTCTTGTTTGATGTGAGCAGCATTATTTAGTAATGTGGATATTGTAAACACAGGTCGTGCTTCTGCAGAGGTTCTGTACGTGCGGGGTGCACCTGCATTGTATCATGTAATTCATGATTGAGTTCTAACTATAGTGCCTATTCTAGGCGTTATAATGACGCGAAGAATTCTGGATTGGCTTGGTTGTGCGGTTCGCCGAACCGCTAACGGGTCATCAGAAGTCGATCGCGAAGAAGGTGCACCTGAGCCCCAATGTGGCTCCATTTCACTAGTTTGCAGTGGTTTGCTGACCATGTATTAGGCTTAGTGAAGTCCACGCGGTTAAACTCCGCAGTAGGAATCCGTATGGGGGTTATTCACTATTGCAAGCAGCAAGAAGCTTTCGCGTAGCAGATAACGCCGAGTGCGTTTCAGTGCCCGTCAGCTTGAAGTGGCAGTACGCATCGACATGGCTATTAAATAACTTGTGAACTGGCGCCCTCAGTGTGAACGGGCTGCCTTACAGGTTTCGGCGCGACCCGGCTGGCAATCTAAGTATACAGGAGGCTGTGGTCGAGTCCGTGGTCCATGGTAAGTTTCGCTTACTGTGTATTAAATGATTTAAAGGAGGCATTGGTTCTGTAAGCGTGGCGAAAGTTACGGAATCCTGACTGTCCTGTTGGCATTTTATAGGGGTTCTAGAACGCGTGCTCATAGATTAATCTTACATGCCGGCTCACGCGCGAGCAGGCTCCTTGCCGAAGACATGCGTAGAGGGGCGGATACTACGGGTCGCAGTGAACTGGGTATTCGCTCTTTCCAGCGACGGTGGCGCCACCGCGCGCCCTCTATGTGAAGCTGTTTGTAGATGATCGGTCTCGCTGGCGGAGGCAGCCGCCCCATTCGGAAACGTGGTGATGGAAAACATTAAACCGAAAAGCAACCGAATGTGCTGCGTGCCGCAGTGTACAAATCGATCAGTGCCGGGAAAAACCAGCGTGCATACCTTTCCCAGGGATAAGAAAGCCCGAAAGGTGTGGACAACCTAGCTGCGCATCGGAAAAGCTGTCATTAACACGATGGTGGTTTGCAGCAGCCACTTTACGAAGACGGACTTCTTCTGGAGCCATATTCGTAAGTTTAATTCGCTCTTTCCCTAGTGATGCTGTGCTTTCCTTCTGAGATAAGTGTGTCGTCTATTAACAGATGGTCTGCAGCCACTGAAACCGCGGCTGAAGAAAGGCGCCGTGCCGTCACGAAACATTCCGGTGCGCACGCACGAGAAAACGGTGAAGCCCAGATCCAACAGGAGAGCGACATTGAGAGAAACCCAAGGTACGCTTCGGCATGCGTTTTCGATCGACGTGATTCACGTCGATTCACGTCCGATTCACGTTGGGAGTCACGTGAATGATCATCTACTGTGCCGGTCGTTACGTACCACCGCTTTTCTTTCGTCTGCAGCTGCTCGCACATTTGTAAGCTCCGTGTTCAACGTTTTGTTAAACGCCTCTGCCACCTTGCAAAAACGGTGGTTGCTAGTTTTCTCCCACGCTGCTCCCAAGCGCTCAATCCGCGATGTCGAAATTGGAGCGCGACTGTGATTAATTAGCCTGTATTTTAACGGTGCACCTCGCGTCGTCACATACCGTGCACGCGATTGTCCCAGGGGCCCAGGCAGGGACCACGGTTTGTAGTAATTTTAAATAAGCAGTGTCGAAGAAATCCCTGGCCGTTTAATCCACTATTAATTATTTACCGTGAGTACCTGATCACCAAGCGGGGAATTGGACGGACGTTCTCAAAACCGATATATAGATAAAATAGGGAAGCATTAAAGCAACAATGCTGCAAAGCAAATTACGTATAAAAGCAGAGAAACAAGCAACCCCCCAAAAAACAAGTAAAAATGCTTCAGCCCTTTATAGAGCGAATGCGGATTCAAGAAGTTCTTTCAATTATAAGAAATTAGATTGTCTAAGCGTTCCAGTCTGTAGTTATTTCAAATTGTGAGGTTATGAAAAAAATTAAATGCGCTTATATAACGATAGTATTCTCAATTTGTTTTTTCCTTTGATTTCAATGTCCCAACACGTAGTAACATTGCGTTAAAATAGTGGGTTGTATTCCAGTTTCATTGTTGTATGCCAGAGAAACTGAGGTCTGGCAGTACTTTCCAGCTGCGCCAAAAAAGCTTTCAAGATTTGTGAATTCTGTATTGTGCTACCATTGCAGAAGACCTGGAAGGAAGCCTGGCACCTGGAACCAGCCCAGCAGGGTAGGGCTGCATCTGTACGCCCTCAACCAGCGCAGGTGTAACGGGAAACGAAGGTAAATGTCTGAAAACGTGGTACAGCACGGCCCTATTTGAAATTTTCTCTACTATGTGCCGCACAATCATGTATACTAGCCCGAACTCCACCTCCACTGCCCATTGAACCAAACTCCCGCTATCCGGACGTGAGCTGTGTAATAACGTGATCTCCTTTTCTTTGATACTCCAGATGCAGTTTTTTTCACATAAAACACTAATTTTGTGTCCAAACCCAGTCATAACACCCTAATGCAACGTGAAAACTCTGTATATACAGAACCAGTGGGTCTAGTACGTTCAATATTGGTTCAAATGATGTAGTATTTGTTGCACTTATTATTTAACATTGTTTTGCAGCATCAAATTATGTTTTTTTTGCGCTACAGACATACCACTGCAAGAATGGCTGCAGAACACAAGTGCGTGTCCAGGGGCTCAAACAGTTGGTACCGATCCGAATGCAGGTAGGGTATTAAAATTTGTTCTGATGCAGCGTTGTGTAGAAGCTACAATTTATTTCTTATTTATGTTCCAGATGCAGCAGCAGCTGAAGCATTGCTGCTGTTGCGTGGCTCATCACAACCCGAAACGGCCGAAAAAGCAGTTCAAGCAAACACAGTGCATGACTACTTGCAGAAGTTTAGGATATCTGAACTGCTTGTGAGTGACCATTATATTAACACATTCACAGGGGGGCCAAGCGCTAAAATCCTGAACAAAGTGGTTGCGCTAGTGAAAAGTAAGGAAAGCGAGAACAGGATGGAGGCCACAGTTCAAGACAGAGTTGTTTTGGTGCTGATTGTGCTGAAACAAGCGATGTCATTTTCTTCGTTAGCTGTACTTTTCCAGTGCAGTGTATCATCAGTGCACAGGTACTTTGCTCACACGCTTCCTCTTGTTGCTGCAGCGCTCCAGTCAGTTATTGAGTGGCCGTCAAAAGAGGAAGTTTTGAACAACATGCCCGTGCACTTGAAAAAGTACTCGAGGGTGAGGGGTGTCGTGGACTGCACAGAAATTTTTGTTGAAAGGTCCCGATGCTCGACTTGCCAGCTACTGTCGTACTCGCACTACAAGTCAAATTACACAGTGAAGTTCCTTGTTTGCGTTAGTCCGGCAGGAACCATAACTTTCATTAGCCGTGCATTTGGCGGAAGAGCGTCAGATAAAGCAATCACTGCACAGTCTGGGCTTTTGGAAAAGTTTGAGCCGTTCACTGATGACATCATGGTGGACAGGGGCTTCTTAATTGATGAACTATGCAGTGCTCGAGCAGTTGGTATCGTAAGACCGCCCTTTGCAGGAAAGGCAAGTCAGTTTAGCCATTCTGATGCCATCAGTACTGCTGACATTGCTAGGGCACGAGTGCATGTAGAACGAGTTATTCAGAGGATAAAAATATTCAAAATGTTCGACTGCGCAATCCCATGGGAATTGCTGCCACACATTGATCAGCTGTTTACAGTCGCATGTGGCCTGACCAACCTGTGTGCGCCAATACTTGCTGATGACAAATTTCTCTGACTTCACTAAGACTTCTAAATGTGGCACGAAACGAAAAACAAAACAGCTTTTTTGTGTGCCGTTTTCTTAAACTCTTTTATGATGGTAGGCTCCTGCAGTCCTGTGCTGTGTGTCCAGATTTCTACGCATGCTAAGGATTGTACCCGTCTCTCGTAAAAGCTGTTTGTTTTGTTTTTTGTCGTCATAGCATTGTTTATTTTCATGATAACTCTTATGTATAAATTTACCTCGTACCCAAATGTTGTGTTTTTACTATCAGTTTATTTTCTGCGTTCAGTATTTGAGCAAGTAGTAATCTTGCCTGAACAAGATACACATTTGTCTCGAGTTTTCAACAATTAAAAAGTGCCTGCATATTGCAAGTTGACATGTTGCTTCATACAATGTGAAAAATAACATGTATTTTGAAACTTTCTGTTCACCATCCGCGGTGTCTCAGTGGCTACGGCGTTGTGCTGCTGAGCCCAAGAATGCGGGGAAAGCAGAAACGCCCGTGTTCGAGATTTCGGCGCACTCTAAAGATCCCCAAGTGGTCAACATTAACCCGTAACCCTCCACTACACCGCGTCTTATTGCCTGCCTAGCATCAGTGTGTTACACAGCATAATCAATCAATCAAAGTTTCTCACAGTCTTTAGTTTAGAGTACAGTATTTCCAGGTTTGCCGCCCATGTGTGCTTTGCATTTTCTTTAAATGTGAATCAATCAACCAATGTCTTAGAAACCTTGAAAACTGTTTTTTATTGCACTTTTCTGTAATATTTTGTACAATGACAAACAAGTCATGTGGTGCTTGAAGCTTACACATGGCATGACATTGCGGCTATTTCGACCAGTTTTGGAAGAATCTTCTTAAAATAAACATACTGCAACTTTGAAACAAGGCTCTGCATGTGCTCAGGGTCTCTCTTCACTTCAATGACCAGGCTCTGCACTGGAGAGAAAACTACAAAATCACAATTGTCCATACAGAGCAGAAGCATGCCTAGCTGAACTTGGGAGTAATAGCTGTGTTGACGTTTCAGAGTATAGTTCTGCCCGTCTTCAACAATGTAAGAATGCTTCTTACCTTCTACTAGGTTAACAATGCCAGCGTCTTTACCTAGCACGGGGCATTTTACCTCAATCAGGACCTTCCTGCCATCCCGTGAGCTTATGCCATCGGGGCTGTAGCCCAGCCATGGCACCTCAGGGGCTATTACAAGCCCAAGTCTACTGACTTCAGTTTGGCACAGAAGCTCATATTCCTCCAAGGCGACTGGCTCGTTAAGTTTGCCATAGTCTGTAGCACTTTTTCCTCTAAATGTGGCTTTACAGTACATTCTTTCCAGTTTTGCCGCCCACGTGTGCTTTGCATTTTCTTCAAATGTGAACAACTCACGACATATGCTACCTGTAATCCTTTTTTTTTCTTTCGCTATGCCAGAGTGTACACCTTTGTACTAATGTTGACAAACAAATCCACCTGGCTTTTTCATGGCTTAGGCACACATTACTTTCGTAAAAGGCCTTCTCAGCTGGGCTTAGCATACCAAGGGAACACTTTTTCAGTTTAACTTTTGACTCTCCTACGTTGCTAGACTAAAAAAACTGAAAAGTAGTGTACTTCTGGAGCATGAGATTGACGCGTTCAGGTGCGAATGCAGAGTCCATTACTCTCGCAACATTTGCGTCATGAGGCTTCCTTGTACGCCTTTTGTGTTATGCGAGTGCGGAATCCGGTGCCACATCCAGTAATTGTTTCCTCATGTCATCCTGGAGCTCCTGGGGGGTCACCTTTTCTTGAATTTTGTCAACGTGGCAGAACGCTGCCACTGGCCGTGGTTCATAGAGAGCCTTTGCACTAAGACGGCCCCACTGCTGCTGCATATTCGTGCAGGAAATGGTGTCCAAGCTGTCGGCACTTGACCTGGGTACGAAGACAAATAAAAACATAAATGCAAAGACTGCATGTGCATGAGTGTGCAAGAGTATGCAATGAATGCAATACCTTAATGTTTCTGAACGGCTGTGAAACAAAGGCCAACCAAGGAAATGATTTGTTACAATCTGGCTTGGTGGTAGCTGGTTCGCTTCCCTGGCTGTTGAAATTGTATTTCATTTGGAGGTGAAAAATTAATGTCTGCGCGAGTGTCTGACTTCGCGTCCACTCGGTAGCACACCGAATCGGCCAGCTTTCACAGCAGCATACAATGACCAGTTTTGCTTTTTTTAAGCATTTCAGATTTTTTCTTGCAGAATGAACACAGGCAAGTACCACACGATGTTTTTTTTTCAGTTATTTTATGTTTTATCTGCTAAAAAAACTAACAATATCTATGAAAATAATTGTGCTCCAAATAACACTCACCAATCAGGGTAGCAAACACAAGCTTGCACATTTCCGAGAGGCCTGCTTTGCAGGTGCAGGTCCCCTGAAAATAAAGATGTGATATTAATTATCTTCCTAATTTAGCATTTGGTAAATGTTACTGTCCACAACGAAAAGCATCGAACCCACGAAAAAATATCTTTCAAATTGAGCATTTGGCAACTGTTTCTTTGTGCTTTTAGACGCCTGTGTACTACGAAAAGCATCGCAGCCACCTCCACATGTTTTCCTAAAGTGAAACGCATCTCCGGAAAAATTGAGATGTTTAAGCTTGGATCCTCTGAACATGCTTGCTTGTTTATTTACCGTTTTGAACTTGCTGCTAGTTCTCTCTTTAAAACCCGCCACAGCTATGGGCGATGTGGGTATTTGTAATAAATAAACGTGTTACGGCGTCATTATCGTTTCCGACAACGCGCCGAAAGCACGGCACAGCTAATGTGACGAGGCACTGCAGTAAAGGCGTCAGCGTTTGATATTCAGTTTCGGCATTTCTATGATTTGTAACATGCATAAACCCCATATCATCCTTTCTTCTGAACAACATCCCACAAAGTTATAACTTACTTGCATCCTTCACACTTAACCCGATACGGTCGCGCTAGTGGCAACAACAACATGGTGTGCTCGGCTGCGCGTACCGAGCGCTGCTTGGTATCTAAATCTTCGTAAAAAGTGCGCGAACAATTTTACGAGCATGGGTGGAAGTGTACAAACCTTTATGGAGCCTGCGGTGCCAACGTAAACCTTCACGCAGTGCGGTTGTCTGGTGACGCCGCTCGATTGCAAGCACAATGCCTCAACGCTCACGATTTCATCGGTGGCCTCACTGATGCCGCAAAACACAACGTGACTGGCGTTGTAAACTGCTTCGCCTTCGACAAAGCATCTTCTTGTCTCATCGGCAAGGGAAAAGATAGTCTAAAGATAGACTAATGGGCCCGGAGCGGCTTTTTCTTCCAGGCGCGCACGTTTCCGCGACGTCCCGATCATTTTCCCGTACTCCATGTTGGATACCGTCGCGCCACCTATATTCGCTGGAAAGTGCGAATAGTTCGTCCATTGTATCTCTAATGGCAGAACGGGGAGTTAAGTAGAAAAGCGTCTGCCGTGAGTGTTACCCCGCCGGCGGGGGTTTTACGGGCGCTGTGTGCTGGAGTGAAGAACGCTTAAAGTTTGAACAGGAACGTGATGAATAGATGAGAAAGCGTGTGCTTGTCGGCCCTCTGCCAGTTTTGAACTCTCTTTGTTGGGAACAACCTTGAGCCAAGCAATGCTGACGGCTAGAAGGCCGAGGAACGTAAAAGTTGCTGAAGTAAAACACTCGGTTAGATGGACAAAAGCTTCCCCCCCGCTAAAGATATTGCCGCGAACCATACATTGGGTTTGCTTATTTGTGTTTTGCTTTTTCCGCCCGGCTGCGCCGGTCTGTGTTATCTCTACGCCAAGGGAAGCGCGTGTTCCATTCTTTCTTTCTGTGCCGCATGTGTTATCTGTTGTGATAGGGAGAGCATTCCGATCTAACGTGAACAGCCCAGAATAATCTTCTTGGATCTACTATGTTCTCGATGCGAATCGACGTTTCGAGAACCACGCGCGCCAAAAGATAAAAAGCCTGCAGTGCGGACGCCGGGGCATTCGATTCGACGACACTCGCCTGTGCAAGTCACTTTGTTGACCGCTGCTTCGCCGCCTCTGTATTCTTTTGAGTTGTTAGGGGAGCACAAGTTCGCTCCAATAAACGTGTTTCTCATTCAACACAACTGCATCGTCCTTGTCTTCGTGACAATATGGAGTACAGCACAAGTTAACAGGCGGCATGGGGCGCCACACGCAATGCAGCAACTCGCAAGTAAACATAAGCGGGCACACGAGTGGAAATGATGAATACGTGCTCGAGTAAAGACGTTGTTCACGCCTGCTGTGAAAAGAAAGATATTTGTTCACCGATCGTAACTCTGAAAGGTAAGGTAAGGTAGGAAAGGTAACTCCGCGTATTGCAAATTTCCAGATATAGTACAAGAACTGCGTTCTCGTTTCGGAGTAGTTTCTAGTGCACAGTACAACAGCTAGTGTAGTAGATAAACAAATTAAGCTTAATTGCAGGAGGTTGTAGAGCGGCCTGTGCCAGCCCCCTAGCAAACGGCCTTTCTCGCTGCTCGAAGTCTGCTACGAAAGGCAATTTTGCCTGCTCCTAGGACTGCTCCTAAATACATGTACCCCGTTCCACCCCTGTGTGCAGCACACGGTGAAAACAAAATATGGAAAGTAAGAGCACAAAGCCAACATTACTAGCCTTTTTTAACATGCCAGCCTGGGTACAAGGCAGCACAAATTGGCAAGCAGTAAATGACAGCTACTAAGTTACGCATCAAGCGAAGTTCAGCTAGTATTGTAAACAATAGGTCCAGGATGCCTGCAAAAGTACTCATTTTGTTTGACCAGTGCTATGTCAGCTTAATTTTATCCTTCCACCTGTTAGGCATGTTGTTCAATCACAGGCAATCACTTTTTTTTTCATTTGAAAAAGCACAGATTTCATCAAAGACGAAAGTGAATCACTTCAGCCGACGTACCCACAAAGTGGGTGCAGCAAACGAAAGTCGCTAAACTGTACAAATGTCAAGCAAAGCCTGTCCAACAATGCTTGTGTAAACACGAGCACAAGCGATTTTGTTTGCGGTTGATTGTGTAATGAGCTCTTGGGCAGTTTGGAGAACGGCGGGCGATGTCGTTTCTGGCAGTCTTGTCCGTGCCCGAGATCGCGACTTGAAGGCTGAAACAGGCTGGAATGCTGCTGGGAACGGCATCAGGCTTGTCTCGCTGCGGTGACACCGCGCCGAATTCGACAGCGAATTAATGGGCGCAGATGATGTCATCAAAATACTTCTCCTATACACATGTATACTTGTAGTCGAAGATCGAGTCGCCAGTTCCTTGCCGCGGGCTTGGTGGCTGGCCTTTGTTTCTCATGCTCCTCTGTGTTGCTGGGCAAACATAACAGGGAGACTCTTTCCGTTGTACACTTGAAACACAACGGTTGCCCGGGACATAACGCGTGTTTGACGTTGCCCTTCACATGCACTAAGTCGCATAATAAAATGTGGTTGTTCCCTCTTCCATAGGGACCGGTAAAACACGAAAGAGGAATGTGCCTTCACAGGAGCAGTTGAATGTTTATTGTGCATCGAAATGAATTTGCACATCGCTATTTATATTTCATCAGTATGGCACCGTTATATGCATAAACGTTAGACGCCGGATTGCACGTGCCGGAGAATTCCGTAAATCCAACTGAAACCACAGGCGCTCGCAAACCGTCTGTGCGAATGAAACCAAGCGGGTTATCAGTGAATCGTTTGGTGAACACATGGTCTGCTGCAGCGAAAGGAGTAGCGGACCGTTCCAGGAGTGCGACATTCGCAATTCGGCGTCAATCTTACTTTGTGGTCGTTGCCTTACAGGCCTCTCCGCAGGTTACGCTTCGTGTTGCCCGTACACGTACGCGCTGGCATCGAGGCGCCAACTGTTGGCGCTCATTAGAGTCATGATGCACTACTTCTCTTCGGCTCTCCTAGACGGCAGCACCATCTGAAGGAATGGATACAAGGCGGGCTCGTCATCCCATTTCCGTGTCTGTTCATGGCGCAGTCGGGAGCGTGTTTCGTATCTCCCGTTGCGGCAAAAGAATTCGGGGTTGAAATCCCGACGCAGCCGCATCAAAAGGAAGTTTTTCTGGTGATGTCATTTCTGTGACGGATATGTAATCAGTCAGATCTTGGTGGACCCCGGCGTAAAACACTTTCGTGTAAATAATCACTGTGTGAAGCTCACTGGGCAATGTTCTTGCACCAAACACTCCTAATTGATAGCATCCTCGTCGCTCTGGCCCGTGCTATGCCGCCCAAGGAAAGTCCCCACGCACCATAGCCAAAGGCAGCATATGAAGCTCACCCATAGAGTTCCAGAGAAGTTTCACAACCAGTGCAGCATTGAAGGACTCTTGCAGTGCTAACCTGCCCTCCCTGTCTTCTTTTCTCGAAAAGTGTGCCGCCATGTTTTCTCTGGCGTTTTCGCCGCCGACTCCGTAACTGCGCTGTCGTGGGCCACTACTGCATGCATTGTGTGGTTATTTTGCTTTGCCAGCTATGTCTGAGACCCTTCCCACAGTGCTTTTGTCCTCTGCTCAGCGAACAGATCGAGGGCTTCATCCTTTTTGTTGTTTTACTCGAGCTACAGAAGTGGAAGTGCCGCCACCACTTACTACCTTACTACTGCAGCCGTGTCATCATGGCCCACCGGTTTACGCATCGTTATTTTGAAGTGCAGAAAGCCACACCTGAAGAGTTCCGTATGAGTACACGTGTTTATCATGTGTGAGTGCTCCCACCAAACGTGACAAAAGAATGAAAGGCGGAAGAGAACAGGTTTTCAGAATCCGGTGGAAGTGAACTAGGTGGTGCTACTTAGAAAAGTGGCCATGAATGCGATGTAGGGGCTGTAGTGACAACGGCCTGATTGGGAGCTCTCTTTCGTGCAGCAGCTGCAATACTGGGATGACGAGCTGCGGGAGAACTACACCGAGATTCTGACCAGGTTCTACTTGGTGTTTGAAAGCATACACAAGTACACCATTGATTTGAGTCGGTGAGTTTCCCACTTTCGTGGGTGGTCTACCCCTGCCCGAAGTCTGAGGCGTAGCCACGAACTGCCGCCACGTCTTTACCTTCTTCGGTGGGCCCCCTTTGGTTGTGCCGATGGGGCCACGAGCCAGACCTTCTGGTCTGTTTGTGTTGCATTGTGTTCCCCGCGCATAGCCTGGCCTGGCACCTGGTCCGACGAAGGGAGGGGGGATTTTCTCGGTGAAATGGAGGTCGCACTCAAAAATGCCGCAAGGTCACTAAGTGCTGCGACTACCATTGATCTGTCTTCATCTGTCCAGTAGACACTTGTGCGAGAACATAAAAAGACAAACATTATGCCAGAATAGCAGGAACAGGTAAGAAAACATGCACTGGGGACCTGAAAGTACAAGTAACCGGTAGCGGCAGATTGCCCGGAGTTCTCCTCCACGTTTACTTGTATACTGTGGTGCTCGTGGCGTGATCTGCAAAGGCTGTTCCATTTGGCTGAAACAGAAGATCCTGGAACTGCGGAACTCTGGAGCGCTCGCTGATTATCATTGAGTGTGGGCCGACCATAGTTTGGGAAGGGCTGTGGGGAGTTGGCCTACCATTGTGTTGATAATGCTTGGGCTAGCCACACCTTCGCCACCCTGGGGCATTGTAAGGCCACTGGTAGCAATTTGTCAATGCCAGTGCGCACCCATTGAGCAAGTCTTGGATAGCCTTGAAGCTGCACAACATGACCATTATTGCTGCGGGCATAGCATCTTGGGCTAGCAGAGGGCAACCATGGATCCTGCGCGTTACTTTCGGCAGGCATCAAAACGGCACTGTTGCAGGTCTATCGGGCCATGAAGACAAAATTCAGCATAGTTTAAATCGGGAGAACTAGCTTTTTGTAACTCAGTGAGCTCCATACCACCCATGAAAGACATTTTTAACCTAAAAGGTGCTACAATTTTTGAAACATTTTCAAATTTTGCGCTTCAGTGATGTATTGTAGGTGGGAGGGACATAATGTGGACCAGCACTAAACACATAGTAGTAATCTATGTGATAACGAAGTGTTAGCGCTCAAAAAATACAATCAAACAAACCTAAAGGCTCCACTGTCGTTTGATTGTGGTTGGTGTTTCAACCAGCTTAGAGAAATAGGGAACCTGCGCTGGGTAGGAGGCGCTCCGAACATCGTACACTGAGCGCCACCTAGGGGAGCGGCGCAGAAACATTTAGTAGTACCAGAGTCCGTCAATGCTTTAAAAGCATTGACGGACTCTGGTAGTACGGAAGCAGATGACCCGCCCGTGTCCGTGCGTGTACCGGCCTGCGCGCGGGTTGTGCATGTGCCGTTTGAACACATTTTGTGCCGTGTTTGCCAGGGGAGAATGCCGCCGGTCATTTCGTGGTATGGATCTGCGATGGTACCACTACCAGAACACTTTCTATGAGAGCGTGTGATGGATGAAAGGTGGAAGCTGTATGCAGCAAGCTACGTGTACGATGTGAAGGAACCGCAAGATCCCAGCTGTTCACGTGGGACGGCCAAGTGCTATTCGCAAGAGAAGGACATTTCCCCTACATTGTCACTATACAGCTGAGCACCCAAATTGTGTTTTATTTTTTGCTGTCAAAGAGAAAAGACAATTCTAGGCCCAAGTTTTGCTGTGCTGTTTGGCTGCCTTTTTCTGGCTTGTCGCTCCTCGCGGTCCCAGTTAGAACTGTGCCTTCTGCATCAGGTTCCGCTGGGATTGCGCTGCTCCGAGCTCGCGTTGCCCACCTGTGCAAGTAGACAGAAAGGAGTTCCTTCAATCGTAAAAAAAAGCTAACCCGAAATAAAAAACACGAATATGGTACTAAACAACTAGAGAATGTTTTTGGGAGCGCAGTCCTTGCACCTGACCGGGCGAAATGAGCGACTAAAAGCATTAAAAAAATCAGTTTCCCCCAAGAAATTAGGGGAATCCAAAAGCAACGCGCTTGCGCGCGGGGAGTTTTGGAGGGCTCCCCCAACAATTAACCCGCAACCACCTTGCGCTGCTCGGGTCGGCTCGGGTGTTGGGAACTTTAGGCTTAGCATCGGGGCGGATATTTGATTGCCGCTGTCTGTACAACTGCGAATGACAATCCCTGTCACAGCTTTTCAACACAATATCATGTCATTTCCCGAATATGGAGCTTCATTTTCGCAATAACTGCCATTTGGACGATCGGTGACGATGGCCTGTTTTGATTGATTGATGATGATGATGATGAGGAGGATATTTGGGCTGTACCCTTTGAATCGGGTGGGTGTGCCCCGCATCACTAGCCAGGACAAACACAAAGAGAAATGCATGACAAACATAACGACAATAACGCGGCACGAACGAGACACAAGCATATGGCACACCAAAAGGAAACACTTTACAACACTCAGCCACATACGAGAAACAAACAAAACAAACAAAAAAACAGCATAACATAACGAAGACTCCGAGAATGTACAATCAAAGTCCCTGGGCTGCCATCGCAAACCAGCGTTCCAGGGGGCGCTTTGTACGCGCAACAGCGCGCACATCCACCACAGCGTCGGCGTCCCCGAAGCCGAGAGCTTCCTGCAGGGTCAGAGACGGACCATTTTCGTGGATATTGTCACAGTGTCCGAGATCTGCACAGCTTAAAATCAAGTGTTTGGCGGACACGTAACCCTCACCACAAGCACGGCACACCACACTGGACACCTGGTCATGGAACGTTTTCTGGTGCAGAAGAGCACAGAGGGCTCTCGCACGAGTCTCGAAGAGCATCTTCCGCGCAGGTACCGCCATCTTTCGGCCGCTCGCCGCACTTTGTAGTCGGGACTGGGCGATCCGGAAAAAAAAGAGAAGTGGGCGGCTCGACCAGCAGCGGGTGACGCTAAAAAGAACGTGCAGATTACTAACAGAACTACTTCGTTTACCGAACTGAGGTAAACGAAGCGATGATCAAGCATGACAAGCTTACTCATACTCAGTGGCACTTCGTTTACCGAACTGAGGGCTTACCTCTCTAATCGCTCCACCGATGATCAAGCATGACAAGCTTACCTCATACTTAGTGGCACGCAGATGCTGGGAAAGGTTAGGTTAAATTAGGTTAGGTTAGGTTAGGTTGGGTTGGGTTGGGTTAAATTAGGTTAGGTTAGGTTAGGTTGGGTTGGGTTGGGTTAGGTTAGGTTAGGTTAGGTTAGGTTAGGTTGGGTTAGGTTAGGTTAGGTTAGGTTAGGTTGGGTTAGGTTAGGTTAGGTTAGGTTAGGTCGGGTTAGGTTAGGTTGGGTTAGGTTAGGTTAGGTTAGGTTGGGTTGGGTTGGGTTGGGTTGGGTTAGGTTAGGTAAGCTTAGGTTAGGTTAGGTTAGGTTAGGTTGGGTTAGGTTAGGTTAGGTTAGGTTAGGTTGGGTTAGGTTGGGTTGGGTTAGGTTAGGTTAGGTTAGGTTAGGTTAGGTTAGGTTGGGTTAGGTTAGGTTGGGTTAGGTTGGGTTAGGTTGGGTTGGGTTGGGTTGGGTTGGGTTGGGTTAGGTTGGGTTAGGTTGGGTTAGGTTAGGTTAGGTTAGGTTGGGTTAGGTTAGGTTAGGTTAGGTTAGGTTGGGTTAGGTTGGGTTAGGTTGGGTTAGGTTAGGTTAGGTTAGGTTGGGTTAGGTTGGGTTAGGTTAGGTTAGGTTAGGTTAGGTTGGGTTGGGTTAGGTTAGGTTAGGTTAGGTTGGGTTAGGTTAGGTTAGGTTGGGTTGGGTTAGGTTGGGTTGGGTTGGGTTGGGTTAGGTTAGGTTAGGTTAGGTTAGGTTAGGTAAGGTTAGGTTAGGTTAGGTTAGGTTAGGTTAAGTTGGGTTGGGTTGGGTTAGGTTAGGTTGGGTTGGGTTTGGTTGGGTTGGGTTGGGTTGGGTTAGGTTAGGTTAGGTTAGGTTAGGTTAGGTTGGGTTAGATTGGGTTAGGTTAGGTTAGGTTGGGTTGGGTTGGGTTGGGTTGGGTCGGGTCGGGTCGGGTCGGGTTTCGGAGTAGTTTCTAGTGCACAGTACAACAGCTGGTGTAGTAGATAAACAAATTAAGCTTAATTGCAGGAGGTTGTAGAGCGGCCTGTGCCAGCCCCCTAGCAAACGGCCTTTCTCGATGCTCGAAGGCTGCTACGAAAGGCAATTTTGCCTGCTCCTAGGACTGCTCCTAAATACATGTGCCCCGTTCCACCCCTGTGTGCAGCACACGGTGAAAACAAAATATGGAAAGTAAGAGCACAAAGCCAACATTACTAGCCTTTTTTAACATGCCAGCCTGGGTACAAGGCAGCACAAATTGGCAAGCAGTAAATGACAGCTACTAAGTTACGCATCAAGCGAAGTTCAGCTAGTATTGTAAACAATAGGTCCAGGATGCCTGCAAAAGTACTCATTTTGTTTGACCAGTGCTATGTCAGCTTAATTTTATCCTTCCACCTGTTAGGCATGTTGTTCCATCACAGGCAATCACTTTTTTTTTCATTTGAAAAAAGTGGGTGCAGCAAACGAAAGTCGCTAAACTGTACAAATGTCAAGCAAAGCCTGTCCAACAATGCTTGTGTAAACACGAGCACAAGCGATTTTGTTTGCGGTTGATTGTGTAATGAGCTCTTGGGCAGTTTGGAGAACGGCGGGCGATGTCGTTTCTGGCAGTCTTGTCCGTGCCCGAGATCGCGACTTGAAGGCTGAAACAGGCTGGAATGCTGCTGGGAACGGCATCAGGCTTGTGTCGCTGCGGTGACACCGCGCCGAATTCGACAGCGAATTAATGGGCGCAGATGATGTCATCAAAATACTTCTCCTATACACATGTATACTTGTAGTCGAAGATCGAGTCGCCAGTTCGTTGCCGCGGGCTTGGTGGCTGGCCTTTTTTTCTCATGCTCCTCTGTGTTGCTGGGCAAACATAACAGGGAAACTCTTCCCGTTGTACACTTGAAACACAACGGTTGCCCGGGACATAATGCGTGTTTGACGTTGCCCTTCATATGCACTAAGTCGCATAATAAAATGTGGTTGGTCCCTCTTCCATAGGGACCGGTAAAACACGAAAGTGGAATGTGCCTTCACAGGAGCAGTTGAATGTTTATTGTGCATCGAAATGAATTTGCACATCGCTGTTTATATTTCATCAGTATGGCACCGTTATATGCATAAACGTTAGACGCCGGATTGCACGTGCCAGAGAATTGCGTAAATCCAACTGAAACTACAGGCGCTCGCAAACCGTCTGTGCGAATGAAACCAAGCGGGTTATCAGTGAATCGTTTGGTGAACACATGGTCTGCTGCAGGGAAAGGAGTAGCGGACCGTTCCAGGAGTGCGACATTCGCAATTCGGCGTGTATCTTACTTTGTGGTCGTTGCCTTACAGGCCTCTCCGCAGGTTACGCTGCGTGTTGCCCGTACATGTACGCGCTGGCATCGAGGCGCCAACTGTTGGCGCTCATTAGAGTCATGATGCACTACTTCTCTTCGGCTCTCCTAGACGGCAGCACCATCTGAAGGAATGGATATAAGGTGGGCTCGTCATCCCATTTCTGTGTCTGTTCATGGCGCAGTCGGGAGCGTGTTTCGTATCTCCCGTTGCGGCAAAAGAATTCGAGGTTGAAATCCCGACGCAGCCGCATCAAAAGGAAGTTTTTCTGGTGATGTCATTTCTGTGACGGATATGTAATCAGTCAGATCTTGGTGGACCCCGGCGTTAAACACTTTCGTGTAAATAATCACTGTGGGAAGCTCACTGGGCAATGTTCTTGCACCAAACACTCCTAACTGATAGCATCCTCTTCGCTCTGGCCCGTGCTATGCCGCCCAAGGAAAGCCCTCACGCACCATAGCCAAAGGCAGCATATGAAGCTCACCCATAGAGTTCCAGAGAAGTTTCACAACCAGTGCAGCATTGAAGGACTCTTGCAGTGCTAACCTGCCCTCCCTGTCTTCTTTTCTCGAAAAATGTGCCGCCATGTTTTCTCTGGCGTTTTCGCCGCCGACTCCGTAACTGCGCTGTCGTGGGCCACTACTGCATGCAATGTGTGGGTATTTTGCTTTGCCAGCTATGTCTGAGACCCCTCCCACAGTGCTTTTGTCCTCTGCTCAGCGAACAGATCGAGGGCTTCATCCTTTTTGTTGTTTTACTCGAGCTACAGAAGTGGAAGTGCCGCCACCACTTACTACCTTACTACTGCAGCCGTGTCATCATGGCCCACCGGTTTACGCATCGTTACTTTGAAGTGCAGAAAGCCACAGCTGAAGAGTTCCGTATGAGTACACGTGTTTATCATGTGTGAGCGCTCCCACCAAACGTGACAAAAGAATGAAAGGCGGAAGAGAACAGGTTTTCAGAATCCGGTGGAAGTGGAACTAGGTGGTGCTGTAGAAAAAGAGGTAGAGGAATAAAGAGAAGAAGAAGAAACTGCTCGGAACGGTGGCCTCCTGCCTCTCTGCTTCTCTTCGCCCGCCCCTTTCTTAACATTTGGTGCCGAAAACCCCGTGCGGCAACGATTGACTTCAACGCACGACCTCAAGGGCCCGTCTTTCATCTGCTCCGCCCCTTCGCGCTGCGAGTTGGGGAGGAATCGTTTAACGAAGTGGTCCTGGAACGTCACGGCTGGGGGGACGATTAGGTGCAGCCTATCGCGTAATGAAGCGACTGAAGAGCAAGATTTCTCCGCGAAGAGCCAAGAATACGAGGCTTATAAAGGAAGCTCGCTCGTTGCTCGACGCTGGATGTCAAGACATCGCCAAGCTCACGGGCTTGCAAGAACGACTCATGGCCAACCACGCCGAGCTCTTGAAGATCAGCGAGGAGCTCGAGGCCTTCCTTACGGCGGAGGAACAAGAAATCGAGTATCAAGCGGCCGAGGAATACAATGATAGGACCCTCGACACGTTGGCGGAAATTCGATGCAAGATCGACTTTCTTGAACGAGCCGCTCAGAACGCCCCACATTCGCCGGCTGTTAACGAAATGGTCCCGTTCAGACAGGAAAGTGCGGCCACGACCTCGGGACCTCGGCTTCCGCCGCTGGACGTACCGGTCTTTCGAGGTGAGCTTCAGCTTTGGACGGGTTTCTGGGAGCAGTTCGAGCAAACCATCCACAACAACAACGCTCTGACGCCCACGTCGAAGTTTTATTATCTGCGCCGTTACGTGATGGGGGAGGCGGCTGCAGCAATCGCAGGCTTACCGACCACAGACGCCTGTTATGCGGATGCTATAGAAATCCTCAAGCAGCGATACGGGAACAAGCGAAGGATTCAGCAGCATCATCTTTCCGCACTGAGGAATCTGTCGCCTGTAAAATCGTCTGCTGATATACGGGGGCTCAGGCAGCTCTACGATGCGGTGCAGCTGCATAGCCGCTGCTTGAACTCTCTGAAGGTGCCCACCTGCAGCTTCTCTGCCATGCTCGTAGATATATTGCAGCACGCGCTCCCACACGATATTGTGCTGAATTTTACTAAAGAGAAGCGGCATAGAGAGCTGACCTCCTCCCCAGGGTACGGCCCTCCTCCAGCCAATTCATCGGGAGAGCTGAACCCTTCCCCAGCAGACGAGGCACTCCCAGCCCGCTCATTGGCAGTGACAGCTGAAGCGGACGATGAATTGAAAGAGCTGCTCACCTTTGTGAGGATGGAGCTAGAGATCCGCGAGCAGTGCTGCGAGTTGCCCCGGCGACAAGTTGCTGGCAACCGACCAGAGAAGCAGCGAAGTTGCCCCTTCACGGCGTCGGCATTACACGTCACTGCCCGCAAAGACCGAAAGGAGGAGTGCTTCTTTTGCCATTCCCAGAAGCACAGCACGCGTTCATGCACTGCCGACCTCTCGCTGGCTAGTAAGAAAGAGCATCTCGCAAGGGACAGAAGATGTTTTAGGTGCACGACCAAGGGTCACCAAGCGAGAAACTGCAGGGCCAGATTGAGTTGCGCGTCGTGCCACGGGAGGCATGCAACCACCATGTGCGACCCTTCGTTCAAAGGCAATAATGCAACCGAGGGTGCACCGGGAACAACGGTCTGCGTATCGGCCCCGGTTCAAGCGTCTGGAGAGAGCAGCAACGAACAGTCGAACGATCGTTCTAAAGACAATGGGGTGTACCTTCAGACGTTCCGAGCATGGTTGAGCCACGACGGGAGGAGCCGACTCGTTCGAGGTATACTCGACGGCGGAAGCCAGAGGTCGTTCATCACCGAAGACCTCGCAACCAAGCTGCGTTTGAAGGTTGTGAACGAGACGACGGCCGCATTCAACACGTTCGGCAATGCTTCTACTCCGTGTGCGCAGAAGCGAAAAGTCGTTCAAGTTCCCCTTCGGAGCCAACACGCTACAGATGTCCACTCCATCGAAGCGATAGTGGTACCTGTCATCTGCCAAGATGTATCAGCACCATCAGCTGATATCTCTTTCGTAGAAGATCTGCGAAGGCAGGGCAAGTCTTTGCTGACCAGCAGATGTTCATAGGAGTAGATTCAGAGCCCGGCCTCGGTCTGCTCATTGGATCCGACTACCTTTGGCGTTTGCTAACGGGAGAAGTTATTCGGAGCCCGGATATCGAAGGCCTGGCGGCGATAAACACTATTTTTGGGTGGACGCTTCAAGGTCCGTCTCGGCAGAAGGCATTCCTAGATGGGGGAACTCACCTCATGGTCTGCGTTCTGAGGGTGAGCAGCGTCACGGAGGACGAATCCGCGTCAGAGCTCTTGCAGGCTTTCTGGCAACTGGAATCAATGGGCATAGCGGACTCGAGCGGACAATCTACTGATTGCCTGGTACAGTTTAAACAAACAATTCAGAAGAACAACGGAAGGTACACTGTTGCACTCCCCTGGAAAGAAGGCTGGAAGAATTCCTTGACGGACAATCGTGACATCGCACTGAACCGGCTGCAGAGATTAGTAAAGCGACTTTCTCACCAAGAAGGGCTGCTACAGAGGTACGACACAGTGATCAGGCAGTACTTGTTGCTCAACCATGCTGAAGTCGTACCCAAAGTAGTTCCTGACGATCGGGTGGTTTACTACATGCCGCATCGCGAGGTCGTGCGCGAGGAGTCACTGACAACCAAGCTGCGAGTTGTTTTTGACGCGTCCTCGCATTCACAAGGTGTACCATCCCTCAATGACTGTCTCGACAAAGGAACGAACCTCAACCCAGAGTTACTTCAGGTTCTGCTGCGGTTCAGGTGGTATCCCATAGCTATAAACTCGGACATAGAAAAGGCATTCCTTCAAATCGAAGTGCAAGAAACGGATCGGGACGCTTTCAGATTTCTCTGGTTTGAGAACATTCTCACCAGTTCCACGGAAAAGATGGTCGAATGGAGAATGACGAGAGTGCCATTCGGCTCAACCTCAAGTCCCTTTCTGCTCATGGCCACTATCCACCATCATCTGGATACGGTGAGCGAGGACGACCATGACTTCGCCAGAAAACTGAAGAAGTCGTTTTACGTGGATGACTTACTCATAGGAGCGGACACATACAACGAAGGATTGGACATTTACGAGAGATCGAAATCTATAATGAGTAAAGCTGCTATGAATCTTCGTAAATGGAAAACTAATAACAAGCAGCTTCAGAAGGTTTTTGACCAGAAAGAGGAAAACGTTGACGGAGCATCAACTTCTGGGACCGTGCTGGGAATGCTTTGGAATACAGAGCATGATTGTTTTGACTTATCGCCCAAAGCAGTAACCCAGTACTTGGCTTCGGTCACATCTAGCTCGAAGCGTTCTTTGCTGAAGACGGCGGCCAGGATCTTCGATCCACTTGGAGTTCTCGCGCCATTTACTGTCACAGCTAAGATCCTGTTTCAACAATTGTGGATGAGGCAGGTGTCATGGGATGCTGAGCTACCCACCGATGTAGCTATGTTGTGGAAAGCCTGGTGCGCCGATTTACTCCAGCTGGTTTCGATTAGGATCCCACGGTGCGTGAGACATGGGCTTGACACAGTAGTGAAAGCTGCTGACATTCATGTTTTCGTAGACGCCAGCTTGAAAGCATATGGAGCGTGCGCATACCTCAAGGCTTCAGACACCAATGATCATGTTGTCACTTCCTTGATTATGGCCAAATCTCGAGTGGCACCGATGAAAGCCTTGACTCTTCCGAAACTGGAACTGATGGGCGCAGTGGTAGGAACGAGAATGGTGAAATACCTGCGAACATCGTGGGATACGTTGTCGCTGAGCGTTGTCATGTGGACGGATTCTACAACCGTACTCAACTGGATCCGAGGGCATCTGAACAAACAAAACCAGTTTGTCCGGAACCGAATACTTGAAATTACAACTGTAACCAAACCAGAGGACTGGATATATTGCCCAGGTGAAGATAACCCTGCAGATTTGTTGACGAGAGGTGTGTCGGCGACTACTCTACGTGAGAGTCGAATATGGTGGAGAGGCCCAGAATGGCTGCCGAAACCGCGTTCTGACTGGCCTACTGACCCAAGCAGATTGAAAGACGCTTGCGGGGAGCAGATGGTGCCCCCACAGCCGGGTGATAAGGTCTCTCAGTTTGCAGGGGTGCTTCTTCAGACACAGGGAAATTCAGAGCCCATTTTATGCCTAGAGAGATTTAGCAGTCTGCAAAAGCTGCTGCGTATCACAGCACAGGTCTTCAGGTTCATGGAACGTTGTCGACGTACGCAAAGGTCGTTTCCTGCGTCGATCACCGCCGAGGAGATGGACAGGGCCGAGATTTTCTGGATACGGCATACCCAAAATGAAGTGTTCGACCGAGAGATCGGGCAACTTCGATGTGGCCATTGTGTCGACAAACAATCTGTCCTGCATAACCTCCACCCATTTTTCGACAACAACCGAGTTCTTCGTCTAAGTGGTCGTCTTCAGGGAATGAAAGCTGCCTACGAGGAAAAGCATCCGGTCGTACTACCCAAGCGGCATGCCTTCACAAGGTTAATGGTTGTTGAAGCCCACTGTCGTGTATTTCATGGTGGCGTAGCGAGCACTATGGCCCAGTTACGTCAACGTTTTTGGGTTATTCATACTCGGCAGGAGGCGAAGAAGGTGATTCGTGCTTGCTTCCTCTGTAAATGATTCAGCAGCAGACCTGTTAACGTACAACTTGCTCCGCTGCCTGAGGACAGACTACTGGCTTCCAAACCATTTGAGGTAACTGGACTCGACTTCGCCGGTCCACTTTACGTGAAAAACACCCCGGGCGCAACTACTTCAAAGACTTATGTATTGCTGTTCACGTGCTCTACCACAAGAGCTGTGCACCTGGAGTTAACAACCGGACTCTCTTCGGACGCTTTCCTTCTCGCTTTTCGTCGGTTCCTGGCGCGCCGAGGGGTACCGTGCACTTTGTACTCCGACAACGCGCTCGCATTCAGAAGAGCTTCAAGAGATATCAAAGAGGCACGGAGGATAACGGGAACCTCTCCATTATCCTCATTTCTCGCCACCAACCGGATTAAGTGGAAATTCATAGTCCCAGCAGCGCCGTGGTGGGGAGGTTGGTGGGAGAGGCTGATTCGCTCCGTAAAGTTAGCCTTGCGGAAGGATCTTGGAAAGACGAGCCTGAGCGCAGAGGAGCTGACCACGCTTCTTACAGAAGTAGAAGCTGTCATCAATTCAAGGCCTCTTACTTATACGTGCACCAGTGCGGAGGAGCCCTCGCCTATATGCCCTGCGCACTTTCTCATTGGAACTTCCTTGCTGAGCATACCTGGCCCAGGCAATGAGGACGACTCCTACATCAACCAGGTGACACGTGAAACCACAATTAGCAAGCTTCGGTACCGGCAGAAGCTTTTGGACCACTTGTGGAATCGCTGGAGAAGAGAGTATATCCTTGATCTGAGGTCCTTTCATCATCATCCAAGTGCGTCCAACCGAAGTTTACAAGTTGGGGACGTGGTCTTGGTGGAGGCAACTGGCACACCCAGGAGCCTTTGGTTGCTGGACCGTGTTACAGAAGTTTTTCCTGGACGAGACGGGCTCACTCGGGCCTGTAGCTTGAAGACGCAGGATGGGAAGATAATTAAGAGACCGGTGCAGACACTTCATTTCCTAGAAATGGGACCTACATCTTCTGGGGGGGGGAGAATGTAGAAAAAGAGGTAGGGGAATAAAGAGAAGAAGAAGAAACTGCTCGGAACGGTGGCCTCCTGCCTCTCTGCTTCTCTTCGCCCGCCCCTTTCTTAACAGGTGCTACTTAGAAAAGTGGCCATGAATGCGATGTAGGGGCTGTAGTGACAACGGCCTGATTGGGAGCTCTCTTTCGTGCAGCAGCTGCAAGACTGGGATGACGAGCTGCGGGAGAACTACACCGAGATTCTGACCAGGTTCTACTTGGCGTTTGAAAGCATACACAAGTACACCATTGATTTGAGTCGGTGAGTTTCCCACTTTCGTGGGTGGTCTACCCCTGCCCGAAGTCTGAGGCGTAGCCACGAACTGCCGCCACGTCTTT
Source organism: Haemaphysalis longicornis (assembly GCF_048455015.1). Taxonomy (NCBI): domain Eukaryota; kingdom Metazoa; phylum Arthropoda; class Arachnida; order Ixodida; family Ixodidae; genus Haemaphysalis; species Haemaphysalis longicornis. The sequence goes on from NW_027526445.1 coordinate 194,422,863, forward strand.
ACCTTCTTTGGTGGGCCCCCTTTGGTTGTGCCGATGGGGCCACGAGCCAGACCTTCTGGTCTGTTTGTGTTGCATTGTGTTCCCCGCGCATAGCCTGGCCTGGCACCTGGTCCGACGAAGGGAGGGGGGATTTTCTCGGTGAAATGGAGGTCGCCCTCAAAAATGCCGCAAGGTCACTAAGTGCTGCGACTACCATTGATCTGTCTTCATCTGTCCAGTTGACACTGTGCGAGAACATAAAAAGACAAACATTATGCCAGAATAGCAGGAACGGGTAAGAAAACATGCACTGGGGACCTGAAAGTACAAGTAACCGGTAGCGGCAGATTGCCCGGAGTTCTCCTCCACGTTTACTTGTATACTGTGGTGCTCGTGGCGTGATCTGCAAAGGCTGTTCCATTTGGCTGAAACAGAAGACCCTGGCACTGCGGAACTCTGGAGCGCTCGCTGATTATCATTGAGTGTGGGCCGACCATAGTTTGGGAAGGGCTGTGGGGAGTTGGCCTACCATTGTGTTGATAATGCTTGGGCAAGCAACACCTTCGCCAACCTGGGGCATTGTAAGGCCACTGGTAGCCGTTTGTCAATGCCAGTGCGCACCCATTGAGGAAGTCTTGGATAGCCTTGAAGCTGCACAACATGACCTATATTGCTGCGGGCATAGCATCTTGGGCTAGCAGAGGGCAACCATGGATCCTGCGCGTTACTTTCGGCAGGCATCAAAACGGCACTGTTGCAGGTCCATCGGGCCATGAAGACAAAATTCAGCATAGTTTAAATCGGGAGAACTAGCTTTTTGTAACTCAGTGAGCTCCATACCACCCATGAAAGACATTTTTAACCTAAAAGGTGCTACAATTTTTGAAACATTTTCAAATTTTGCGCTTCAGTGATGTATTGTAGGTGGGAGGGACATAATGTGGACCAGCACTAAACACATAGTAGTAATCTATGTGATAACGAAGTGTTAGCGCTCAAAAAATACAATCAAACAGACCTGAAGGCTCCACTGTCGTTTGATAGTGGTTGGTGTTTCAACCAGCTTAGAGAAATAGGGAACCTGCGCTGGGTAGGAGGCGCTCCGAACATCATACACTGAGCGCCACCTAGGGGAGCGGCGCAGAAACATTTAGTAGTACCAGAGTCCGTCAATGCTTTAAAAGCATTGACGGACTCTGGTAGTACGGAAGCAGACGACCCGCCCGTGTCCGTGCGTGTACCGGCCTGCGCGCGGGTTGTGCATGTGCCGTTTGAACACATTTTGTGCCGTGTTTGCCAGGGGAGAATGCCGCCGGTCATTTCGTGGTATGGATCTGCGATGGTACCACTACCAGAACAATTTCTATGAGAGCGTGTGATGGATGAAAGGTGGAAGCTGTATGCAGCAAGCTACGTGTACGATGTGGAGGAACCGCAAGATCCCAGCTGTTCACGTGGGACGGCCAAGTGCTATTCGCAAGAGAGGGACATTTCCCCTACAATGTCACTATACAGCTGAGCACCCAAATTGTGTTTTATTTTTTGCTGTCAAAGAGAAAAGACAATTCTAGGCCCAAGTTTTGTAGTGCAGTTTGGCTGCCTTTTTCTGGCTTGTCGCTCCTCGCGGTCCCAGTTAGAACTGTGCCCTCTGCATCAGGCTCCGCTGGGATTGCGCTGCTCCGAGCTCGCGTTGCCCACCTGTGCAAGTAGACAGAAAGGAGTTTCTTCAATCGTAAAAAAAAGCTAACCCGAAATAAAAAACACGAATATGGTACTAAACAACTAGAGAATGTTTTTGGGAGCGCAGTCCTTGCACCTGACCGGGCGAAATGAGCGACTAAAAGCATTAAAAAAATCAGTTTCCCCGAAGAAATTAGGGGAACCCAAAAGCAACGCGCTTGCGCGCAGGGAGTTTTAGAGGGCTCACCCAACAATTAACCCGCAACCACCTTGCGCTGCTCGGGTCGGCTCGGGTGTTGGGAACTTTAGGCTTAGCATCGGGGTGGATATTTGATTGCCGCTGTCTGTACAACTGCGATTGACAATCATTGTCACAGCTTTTCAACACAATATCATGTCATTTCCCGAATATGGAGCTTCATTTTCGCAATAACTGCCATTTGGACGATCGGTGACGTTGGCCTGTTTTGATTGATTGATGATGATGATGATGAGGATGATATTTGGGCTGTACCCTTTGAATCGGGTGGGTGTGCCCCGCACACACTAGCCAGGACAAACACAAAGAGAAATGCATGACAAACATAACGACAATAACGCGGCACGAACGAGACACAAGCATATGGCACACCAAAAGGAAACACTTTACAACACTCAGCCACATACGAGAAACAAACAAAACAAACAAAAAAACAGCATAACATAACGAAGACTCTGAGAATGTACAATCAACGTCCCTGGGCTGCCATCGCAAACCAGCGTTCCAGGGGGCGCTTTGTACGCGCAACAGCGCGCACATCCACCACAGCGTCGGCGTCCCCGAAGCCGAGAGCTTCCTGCAGGGTCAGAGACGGACCATTTTCGTGGATATTGTCACAGTGTCCGAGATCTGCACAGCTTAAAATCAAGTGTTTGGCGGACACGTAACCCTCACCACAAGCACGGCACACCACACTGGACACCTGGTCATGGAACGTTTTCTGGTGCAGAAGAGCACAGAGGGCTCTCGCACGAGTCTCGAAGAGCATCTTCCGCGCAGGTACCGCCATCTTTCGGCCGCTCGCCGCACTTTGTAGTCGGGACTGGGCGATCCGGAAAAAAAAGAGAAGTGGGCGGCTCGACCAGCAGCGGGTGACGCTAAAAAGAACGTGCAGATTACTAACAGAACTACTTCGTTTACCGAACTGAGGTAAACGAAGCGATGATCAAGCATGACAAGCTTACTCATACTCAGTGGCACTTCGTTTACCGAACTGAGGGCTTACCTCTCTAATCGCTCCACCGATGATCAAGCATGACAAGCTTACCTCATACTCAGTGGCACGCAGATGCTGGGAAAGGTTAGGTTAGGTTAGGTTAGGTTAGGGTAAATTAGGTTAGGTTAGGTTGGGTTGGGTTGGGTTAGGTTAGGTTAGGTTGGGTTAGGTTAGGTTAGGTTAGGTTAGGTTAGGTTAGGTCGGGTTAGGTTAGGTTGGGTTAGGTTAGGTTAGGTTAGGTTGGGTTGGGTTGGGTTAGGTTATGTTAGGGTAGGTTGGGTTGGGTTAGGTTAGGTTAGGTTAGGTTAGGTTGGGTTGGGTTAGGTTAGGTTAGGTTAGGTTAGGTTGGGTTAGGTTAGGTTAGGTTGGGTTAGGTTGGGTTAGGTTAGGTCAGGTTGAGTTAGGTTGGGTTAGGTTGGGCTAGGTTAGGTTGGCTTAGGTTAGGTTAGGTTGGGTTAGGTTGGGTTAGGTTAGGTTAGGTATGGTTAGGTTAGGTTAGGTTAGGGTAGGTTAGGTTGGGTTGGATAGGTTAGGTTAGGTTAGGTTAGGTTGGGTTAGGTTAGGTTAGGTTGGGTTGGGTTGGGTTGGGTTGGGTTAGGTTAGGTTTGGTTAGGTTATGTTAGGTAAGGTTAGGTTATGTTAGGTTAGGTTAGGTTAGGTTAGGTTGGGTTGGGTTGGGTTAGGTTAGGTTGGGTTGGGTTGGGTTGGGTTGGGTTGGGTTAGGTTGGGTTAGGTTAGGTTAGGTTAGGTTAGGTTGGGTTAGGTTGGGTTAGGTTAGGTTAGGTTAGATTAGGTTAGGTTAGGTTGGGTTGGGTTGGGTTGGGTTGGGTCGGGTCGGGTCGGGTCGGGTCGGGTCGGGTCGGGTTTCGGAGTATTTTCTAGTGCACAGTACAACAGCAAGTGTAGTAGATAAACAAATTAAGCTTAATTGCAGGAGGTTGTAGAGCGGCCTGTGCCAGCCCCCTAGCAAACAGCCTTTCTCGCTGCTCGAAGTCTGCTACGAAAGGCAATTTTGCCTGCTCCTAGGACTGCTCCTAAATACATGTACCCCGTTCCACCCCTGTGTGCAGCACACGGTGAAAACAAAATATGGAAAGTAAGAGCACAAAGCCAACATTACTAGCCTTTTTTAACATGCCAGCCTGGGTACAAGGCAGCACAAATTGGCAAGCAGTAAATGACAGCTACTAAGTTACGCATCAAGTGAAGTTCAGCTAGTATTGTAAACAATAGGTCCAGGATGCCTGCAAAAGTACTCATTTTGTTTGACCAGTGCTATGTCAGCTTAATTTTATCCTTCCACCTGTTAGGCATGTTGTTCTAACACAGGCAATCACTTTTTTTTTTCATTTGAAAAAAGTGGGTGCAGCAAACGAAAGTCGCTAAACTGTACAAATGTCAAGCAAAGCCTGTCCAACAATGCTTGTGTAAACACGAGCACAAGCGATTTTGTTTGCGGTTGATTGTATAATGAGCTGTTGGGCAGTTTGGAGAACGGCGGGCGATGTCGTTTCTGGCAGTCTTGTCCGTGCCCGAGATCGCGACTTGAAGGCTGAAACAGGCTGGAATGCTGCTGGGAACGGCATCAGGCTTGTCTCGCTGCGGTGACACCGTGCCGAATTCGACAGCGAATTAATCGGCGCAGATGATGTCATCAAAATACTTCTCCTATACACATGTATACTTGTAGTCGAAGATCGAGTCGCCAGTTCCTTGCCGCGGGCTTGGTGGCTGGCCTTTGTTTCTCATGCTCCTCTGTGTTGCTGGGCAAACATAACAGGGAGACTCTTCCCGTTGTACACTTGAAACACAACGGTTGCCCGGGACATAACGCGTGTTTGACGTTGCCCTTCACATGCACTAAGTCGCATAATAAAATGTGGTTGGTCCCTCTTCCATAGGGACCGGTAAAACACGAAAGTGGAATGTGCCTTCAAAGGAGCAGTTGAATGTTTATTGTGCATCGAAATGAATTTGCATATCGCTGTTTATATTTCATCAGTATGGCACCGTTATATGCATAAACGTTAGACGCCGGATTGCACGTGCCGGAGAATTGCGTAAATCCAACTGAAACCACAAGCGCTCGCAAACCGTCTGTGCGAATGAAACCAAGCGGGTTATCAGTGAATTGTTTGGTGAACACATGGTCTGCTGCAGCGAAAGGAGTAGCGGACCGTTCCAGGAGTGCGACATTCGCAATTCGGCGTCAATCTTACTTTGTGGTCGTTGCCTTACAGGCCTCTCCGCAGGTTACGCTGCGTGTTGCCCGTACACGTACGCGCTGGCATCGAGGCGCCAACTGTTGGCGCTCATTAGAGTCATGATGCACTACTTCTCTTCGGCTCTCCTAGATGGCAGCACTATCTGATGGAATGGATATAAGGCGGGCTCGTCATCCCATTTCCGTGTCTGTTCATGGCGCAGTCGGGAGCGTGTTTCGTATCTCCCGTTGCGGCAAAAGAATTCGGGGTTGAAATCCCGACGCAGCCGCATCAAAAGGAAGTTTTTCTGGTGATGTCATTTCTGTGACGGATATGTAATCAGTCAGATCTTGGTGGACCCCGGCGTAAAGCACTTTCGTGTAAATAATCACTGTGTGAAGCTCACTGGGCAATGTTCTTGCACCAAACACTCCTAACTGATAGCATCCTCGTCGCTCTGGCCCGTGCTATGCCGCCCAAGGAAAGCCCTCACGCACCATAGCCAAAGGCAGCATATGAAGCTCACCCATAGAGTTCCAGAGAAGTTTCACAACCAGTGCAGCATTGAAGGACTCTTGCAGTGCTAACCTGCCCTCCCTGTCTTCTTTTCTCGAAAAATGTGCCGCCATGTTTTCTCTGGCGTTTTCGCCGCCGACTCCGTAACTGCGCTTTCGTGGGCCACTACTGCATGCATTGTGTGGTTATTTTGCTTTGCCAGCTATGTCTGAGACCCCTTCCACAGTGCTTTTGTCCTCTGCTCAGCGAACAGATCGAGGGCTTCATCCTTTTTGTTGTTTTACTCGAGCTACAGAAGTGGAAGTGCCGCCACCACTTACTACCTTACTACTGCAGCCGTGTGATCATGGCCCACCGGTTTACGCATCGTTACTTTGAAGTGCAGAAAGCCACAGCTGAAGAGTTCCGTATGAGTACACATGTTTATCATGTGTGAGTGCTCCCACCAAACGTGACAAAAGAATGAAAGCGGAAGAGAACAGGTTTTCAGAATCCGGTGGAAATGGAACTAGGTGGTGCTACTTAGAAAAGTGGCCATGAATGCGATGTAGGGGCTGTAGTGACAACGGCCTGATTGGGAGCTCTCTTTCGTGCAGCAGCTGCAAGACCGGGATGACGAGCTGCGGGAGAACTACACCGAGATTCTGACCAGGTTCTACTTGGCGTTTGAAAGCATACACAAGTACACCATTGATTTGAGTCGGTGAGTTTCCCACTTTCGTGGGTGGTCTACCCCTGCCCGAAGTCTGAGGCGTAGCCACGAACTGCCGCCACGTCTTTACCTTCTTCGGTGGGCCCCCTTTGGTTGTGCCGATGGGGCCACGAGCCAGACCTTCTGGTCTGTTTGTGTTGCGTTGTGTTCCCCGCGCATAGCCTGGCCTGGCAGATGGTCCGACGAAGGGAGGGGGGATTTTCTCGGTTAAATGGAGGTCGCACTCAAAAATGCCGCAAGGTCACTAAGTGCTGCGACTACCATTGGTCTGTCTTCATCTGTCCAGTAGACACTTGTGCGAGAACATAAAAAGACAAACATTATGCCAGAATAGCAGGAACGGGTAAGAAAACATGCACTGGGGACCTGAAAGTACAAGTAACCGGTAGCGGCAGATTGCCCGGAGTTCTCCTCCATGTTTACTTGTATACTGTGGTGCTCGTGGCGTGATCTGCAAAGGCTGTTCCATTTGGTTGAAACAGAAGACCCTGGCACTGCGGAACTCTGGAGCGCTCGCTGATTATCATTGAGTGTGGGCCGACCATAGTTTGGGAAGGGCTGTGGGGAGTTGGCCTACCATTGTGTTGATAATGCTTGGGCTAGCCACACCTTCGCCACCCTGGGGCATTGTAAGGCCACTGGTAGCCTTTTGTCAATGCCAGTGCGCACCCATTGAGCAAGTCTTGGATAGCCTTGAAGCTGCACAACATGACCATTATTGCTGCGGGCATAGCATCTTGGGCTAGCAGAGGGCAACCATGGATCCTGCGCGTTACTTTCGGCAGGCATCAAAACGGCACTGTTGCAGGTCCATCGGGCCATGAAGACAAAATTCAGCATAGTTTAAATCGGGAGAACTAGCTTTTTGTAACTCAGTGAGCTCCATACCACCCATGAAAGACATTTTTAACCTAAAAGGTGCTACAATTTTTGAAACATTTTCAAATTTTGCGCTTCAGTGATGTATTGTAGGTGGGAGGGACATAATGTGGACCAGCACTAAACACATAGTAGTAATCTATGTGATAACGAAGTGTTAGCGCTCAAAAAATACAATCACACAGACCTAAAGGCTCCACTGTCGTTTGATAGTGGTTGGTGTTTCAACCAGCTTAGAGAAATAGGGAACCTGCGCTGGGTAGGAGGCGCTCCGAACATCGTACACTGAGCGCCACCTAGGGGAGCGGCGCAGAAACATTTAGTAGTACCAGAGTCCGTCAATGCTTTAAAAGCATTGACGGACTCTGGTAGTACGGAAGCAGATGACCCGCCCGTGTCCGTGCGTGTACCGGCCTGCGCGCGGGTTGTGCATGTGCCGTTTGAACACATTTTGTGCCGTGTTTGCCAGGGGAGAATGCCGCCGGTCATTTCATGGTATGGATCTGCGATGGTACCACTACCAGAACACTTTCTATGAGAGCGTGTGATGGATGAAAGGTGGAAGCTGTATGCAGCAAGCTACGTGTACGATGTGGAGGAACCGCAAGATCCCAGCTGTTCACGTGGGACGGCCAAGTGCTATTCGCAAGAGAAGGACATTTCCCCTACAATGTCACTATACAGCTGAGCACCCAAATTGTGTTTTATTTTTTGCTGTCAAAGAGAAAAGACAATTCTAGGCCCAAGTTTTGTTGTGCTGTTTGGCTGCCTTTTTGTGGCTTGTCGCTCCTCGCAGTCCCAGTTAGAACTGTGCCTTCTGCATCAGGCTCCGCTGGGATTGCGCTGCTCCGAGCTCGCGTTGCCCACCTGTGCAAGTAGACAGAAAGGAGTTCCTTCAATCGTAAAAAAAGCTAACCCGAAATAAAAAACACGAATATGGTACTAAACAACTAGAGAATGTTTTTGGGAGCGCAGTCCTTGCACCTGACCGGGCGAAATGAGCGACTAAAAGCATTAAAAAAATCAGTTTCCCCCAAGAAATTAGGGGAACCCAAAAGCAACGCGCTTGCGCGCGGGGAGTTTTAGAGGGCTCCCCCAACAATTAACCCGCAACCACCTTGCGCTGCTTGGGTCGGCTCGGGTGTTGGGAACTTTAGGCTTAGCATCGGGGTGGATATTTGATTGCCGCTGTCTGTACAACTGCGATTGACAATCCCTGTCACAGCTTTTCAACACAATATCATGTCATTTCCCGAATATGGAGCTTCATTTTCGCAATAACTGCCATTTGGACGATCGGTGACGTTGGCCTGTTTTGATTGATTGATGATGATGATGATGAGGATGATATTTGGGCTGTACCCTTTGAATCGGGTGGGTGTGCCCCGCACACACTAGCCAGGACAAACACAAAGAGAAATGCATGACAAACATAACGACAATAACGCGGCACGAACGAGACACAAGCATATGGCACACCAAAAGGAAACACTTTACAACACTCAGCCACATACGAGAAACAAACAAAACAAACAAAAAAACAGCATAACATAACGAAGACTCTGAGAATGTACAATTAACGTCCCTGGGCTGCCATCGCAAACCAGCGCTCCAGGGGGCGCTTTGAACGCGCAACAGCGCGCACATCCACCACAGCGTCGGCGTCCCCGAAGCCGAGAGCTTCCTGCAGGGTCAGAGACGGACCATTTTCGTGGATATTGTCACAGTGTCCGAGATCTGCACAGCTTAAAATCAAGTGTTTGGCGGACACGTAACCCTCACCACAAGCACGGCACACCACACTGGACACCTGGTCATGGAACGTTTTCTGGCGCAGAAGAGCACAGAGGGCTCTCGCACGAGTCTCGAAGAGCATCTTCCGCGCAGGTAACGCCATCTTTCGGCCGCTCGCCGCACTTTGTAGTCGGGACTGGGCGATTCGGAAAAAAAAGAGAAGTGGGCGGCTCGACCAGCAGCGGGTGACACTAAAAAGAACGTGCAGATTACTAACAGAACTACTTCGTTTAGCGAACTGAGGGCTTACCCCTCTAATCGCTCCACCGATGATCAAGCATGACAAACTTACCTCATACTCAGTGGCACGCAGATGCTGGGAAAGGTTAGGTTAGGTTAAATTAGGTTAGGTGAGGTTAGGTTGGGTTGGGTTGGGTAAGGTTAGGTTGGGTTAGGTTAGGTTAGGTTAGGTTAGGTCGGGTTAGGTTAGGTTGGGTTAGGTTAGGTTAGGTAAGGTTGGGTTGGGTTGGGTTGGGTTGGGTTAGGTTAGGTTAGGTTAGGTTAGGTTAGGTTAGGTTAGGTTTGAGTCTGAGGCGTAGCCACGAACTGCCGCGACGTCTTTACCTTCTTCGGTGGGCCCCCTTTGGTTGTGCCGATGGGGCCACGAGCCAGACCTTCTGGTCTGTTTGTGTTGCGTTGTGTTCCCCGCGCATAGACTGGCCTGGCAGATGGTCCGACGAAGGGAGGGGGGATTTTCTCGGTTAAATGGAGGTCGCACTCAAAAATGCCACAAGGTCACTAAGTGCTGCGACTACCATTGGTCTGTCTTCATCTGTCCAGTAGACACTTGTGCGAGAACATAAAAAGACAAACATTATGCCAGAATAGCAGGAACGGGTAAGAAAACATGCACTGGGGACCTGAAAGTACAAGTAACCGGTAGCGGCAGATTGCCCGGAGTTCTCCTCCACGTTTACTTGTATACTGTGGTGCTCGTGGCGTGATCTGCAAAGGCTGTTCCATTTGGTTGAAACAGAAGACCCTGGCACTGCGGAACTCTGGAGCGCTCGCTGATTATCATTGAGTGTGGGCCGACCATAGTTTGGGAAGGGCTGTGGGGAGTTGGCCTACCATTGTGTTGATAATGCTTGGGCTAGCCACACCTTCGCCACCCTGGGGCATTGTAAGGCCACTGGTAGCCGTTTGTCAATGCCAGTGCGCACCCATTGAGCAAGTCTTGGATAGCCTTGAAGCTGCACAACATGACCATTATTGCTGCGGGCATAGCATCTTGGGCTAGCAGAGGGCAACCATGGATCCTCCGCGTTACTTTCGGCAGGCATCAAAACGGCACTGTTGCAGGTCCATCGGGCCATGAAGACAAAATTCAGCATTGTTTAAATCGGGAGAACTAGCTTTTTGTAACTCAGTGAGCTCCATACCACCCATGAAAGACATTTTTAACCTAAAAGGTGCTACAATTTTTGAAACATTTTCAAATTTTGCGCTTCAGTGATGTATTGTAGGTGGGAGGGACATAATGTGGACCAGCACTAAACACATAGTAGTAATCTATGTGATAACGAAGTGTTAGCGCTCAAAAAATACAATCACACAGACCTAAAGGCTCCACTGTCGTTTGATAGTGGTTGGTGTTTCAACCAGCTTAGAGAAATAGGGAACCTGCGCTGGGTAGGAGGCGCTCCGAACATCGTACACTGAGCGCCACCTAGGGGAGCGGCGCAGAAACATTTAGTAGTACCAGAGTCCGTCAATGCTTTAAAAGCATTGACGGACTCTGGTAGTACAGCAGCAGATGACCCGCCCGTGTCCGTGCGTGTACCGGCCTGCGCGCGGGTTGTGCATGTGCCGTTTGAACACATTTTGTGCCGTGTTTGCCAGGGGAGAATGCCGCCGGTCATTTCGTGGTATGGATCTGCGATGGTACCACTACCAGAACACTTTCTATGAGATCGTGTGATGGATGAAAGGTGGAAGCTGTATGCAGCAAGCTACGTGTACGATGTGGAGGAACCGCAAGATCCCAGCTGTTCACGTGGGACGGCCAAGTGCTATTTGCAAGAGAAGGACATTTCCCCTACAATGTCACTATACAGCGGAGCACCCAAATTGTGTTTTATTTTTTGCTGTCAAAGAGAAAAGACAATTCTAGGCACAAGTTTTGTTGTGCTGTTTGGCTGCCTTTTTGTGGCTTGTCGCTCCTCGCGGTCCCAGTTAGAACTGTGCCTTCTGCATCAGGCTCCGCTGGGATTGCGCTGCTCCGAGCTCGCGTTGCCCACCTGTGCAAGTAGACAGAAAGGAGTTCCTTCAATCGTAAAAAAAGCTAACCCGAAATAAAAAACACGAGTATGGTACTAAACAACTAGAGAATGTTTTTGGGAGCGCAGTCCTTGCACCTGACCGGGCGAAATGAGCGACTAAAAGCATTAAAAAAATCAGTTTCCCCCAAGAAATTAGGGGAACCCAAAAGCAACGCGCTTGCGCGCGGGGAGTTTTAGAGGGCTCCCCCAACAATTAACCCGCAACACCCTTGCGCTGCTTGGGTCGGCTCGGGTGTTGGGAACTTTAGGCTTAGCATCGGGGTGGATATTTGATTGCCGCTGTCTGTACAACTGCGATTGACAATCCCTGTCACAGCTTTTCAACACAATATCATGTCATTTCCCGAATATGGAGCTTCATTTTCGCAATAACTGCCATTTGGACGATCGGTGACGATGGCCTGTTTTGATTGATTGATGATGATGATGATGAGGATGATATTTGGGCTGTACCCGTTGAATCGGGTGGGTGTGCCCCGCACACACTAGCCAGGACAAACACAAAGAGAAATGCATGACAAACATAACGACAATAACGCGGCACGAACGAGACACAAGCATATGGCACACCAAAAGGAAACACTTCACAACACTCAGCCGCATACGAGAAACAAACAAAACAAACAAAAAAACAGCAGAACATAACGAAGACTCTGAGAATGTACAATTAACGTCCCTGGGCTGCCATCGCAAACCAGCGTTCCAGAGGGCGCTTTGAACGCGCAACAGCGCGCACATCCACCACAGCGTCGGCGTCCCCGAAGCCGAGAGCTTCCTGCAGGGTCAGAGACGGACCATTTTCGTGGATATTGTCACAGTGTCCGAGATCTGCACAGCTTAAAATCAAGTGTTTGGCGGACACGTAACCCTCACCACAAGCACGGCACACCACACTGGACACCTGGTCATGGAACGTTTTCTGGCGCAGAAGAGCACAGAGGGCTCTCGCACGAGTCTCGAAGAGCATCTTCCGCGCAGGTACCGCCATCTTTCGGCCGCTCGCCGCACTTTGTAGTCGGGACAGGGCGATCCGGAAAAAAAAGAGAAGTGGGCGGCTCGACCAGCAGCGGGTGACACTAAAAAGAACGTGCAGATTACTAACAGAACTACTTCGTTTAGCGAACTGAGGGCTTACCTCTCTTATCGCTCCACTGATGATCAAGCATGACAAGCTTACCTCATACTCAGTGGCACGCAGATGCTGGGAAAGGTTAGGTTAGGTTAGCTTAGGTTAAATTAGGTTAGGTGAGGTTAGGTTGGGTTGGGTAAGGTTAGGTTAGGTTAGGTTAGGTTAGGTTGGGTTAGGTTAGGATAGGTTAGGTTAGGTTAGGTTGGGTTAGGTTAGGTTGGGTTAGGTTAGGTTAGGTTAGGTTGGGTTGGATTAGGTTGGGTTGGGTTAGGTTAGGTTAGGTTAGGTTAGGTTAGGTCGGGTTAGGTTAGGTTGGGTTAGGTTAGGTTAGGTTGGGTTGGGTTAGGTTGGGTTGGGTTAGGTTAGGTTAGGTTAGGTTTGGTTAGGCGGGTTGGGTTAGGTTAGGTTAGGTTAGGTTAGGTTGGGTTAGGTTAGGTTAGGTTGGGTTAGGTTGGGTTAGGTTGGGTTAGGTTGGGTTAGGTTAGGTTAGGTTAGGTTGGGTTAGGTTGGGTTAGGTTAGGTTAGGTTAGGTTGGGTTAGGTTGGGTTAGGTTAGGTTAGGTTAGGTTAGGTTAGGTTGGGTTAGGTTAGGTTAGGTTAGGTTAGGTTGGGTTGGGTTAGGTTAGGTTAGGTTAGGTTAGGTTGGGTAAGGTTGGGTTAGGTTGGGTTAGGTTAGGTTAGGTTAGGTTAGGTTAGGTTGGGTTGGGTTGGGTTGGGTTGGGTTGGGTTAGGTCGGGTTAGGTTAGGTTGGGTTAGGTTAGGTTAGGTAAGGTTGGGTTGGGTTGGGTTGGGTTGGGTTAGGTTAGGTTAGGTTAGGTTAGGTTTGAGTCTGAGGCGTAGCCACGAACTGCCGCCACGTCTTTACCTTCTTCGGTGGGCCCCCTTTGGTTGTGCCGATGGGGCCACGAGCCAGACCTTCTGGTCTGTTTTTGTTGCGTTGTGTTCCCCGCGCATAGCCTGGCCTGGCAGATGGTCCGACGAAGGGAGGGGGGATTTTCTCGGTTAAATGGAGGTCGCACTCAAAAATGCCCAAGGTCACTAAGTGCTGCGACTACCATTGGTCTGTCTTCATCTGTCCAGTAGACACTTGTGCGAGAACATAAAAAGACAAACATTATGCCAGAATAGCAGGAACGGGTAAGAAAACATGCACTGGGGACCTGAAAGTACAAGTAACCGGTAGCGGCAGATTGCCCGGAGTTCTCCTCCATGTTTACTTGTATACTGTGGTGCTCGTGGCGTGATCTGCAAAGGCTGTTCCATTTGGTTGAAACAGAAGACCCTGGCACTGCGGAACTCTGGAGCGCTCGCTGATTATCATTGAGTGTGGGCCGACCATAGTTTGGGAAGGGCTGTGGGGAGTTGGCCTACCATTGTGTTGATAATGTTTGGGCTAGCCACACCTTCGCCACCCTGGGGCATTGTAAGGCCACTGGTAGCCGTTTGTCAAGGCCAGTGCGCACCCATTGAGCAAGTCTTGGATAGCCTTGAAGCTGCACAACATGACCATTATTGCTGCGGGCATAGCATCTTGGGCTAGCAGAGGGCAACCATGGATCCTCCGCGTTACTTTCGGCAGGCATCAAAACGGCACTGTTGCAGGTCCATCGGGCCATGAAGACAAAATTCAGCATTGTTTAAATCGGGAGAACTAGCTTTTTGTAACTCAGTGAGCTCCATACCACCCATGAAAGACATTTTTAACCTAAAAGTTGCTACAATTTTTGAAACATTTTCAAATTTTGCACTTCAGTGATGTATTGTAGGTGGGAGGGACATAATGTGGACCAGCGCTAAACACATAGTAGTAATCTATGTGATAACGAAGTGTTAGCGCTCAAAAAATACAATTAAACAGACCTAAAGGCTCCACTGTCGTTTGATAGTGGTTGGTGTTTCAACCAGCTTAGAGAAATGGGGAACCTGCGTTGGGTAGGAGGCGCTCCGAACATCGTACACTGAGCGCCACCTAGAAGAGCAGCGCAGAAACATTTAGTAGTACCAGAGTCCGTCAATGCTTTAAAAGCATTGACGGACTCTGGTAGTACGGAAGCAGATGACCCGCCCGTGTCCGTGCGTGTACCGGCCTGCGCGCGGGTTGTGCATGTGCCGTTTGAACACATTTTGTGCCGTGTTTGCCAGGGGAGAATGCCGCCGGTCATTTCGTGGTATGGATCTGCGATGGTACCACTACCAGAACACTTTCTATGAGATCGTGTGATGAATGAAAGGTGGAAGCTGTATGCAGCAAGCTACGTGTACGATGTGGAGGAACCGCAAGATCCCAGCTGTTCACGTGGGACGGCCAAGTGCTATTTGCAAGAGAAGGACATTTCCCCTACAATGTCACTATACAGCGGAGCACCCAAATTGCGTTTTATTTTTTGCTGTCAAAGAGAAAAGACAATTCTAGGCACAAGTTTTGTTGTGCTGTTTGGCTGCCTTTTTCTGGCTTGTCGCTCCTCGCGGTCCCAGTTAGAACTGTGCCTTCTGCATCAGGCTCCGCTGGGATTGCGCTGCTCCGAGCTCGCGTTGCCCACCTGTGCAAGTAGACAGAAAGGAGTTCCTTCAATCGTAAAAAAAGCTAACCCGAAATAAAAAACACGAATATGGTACTAAACAACTAGAGAATGTTTTTGGGAGCGCAGTCCTTGCACCTGACCGGGCGAAATGAGCGACTAAAAGCATTAAAAAAATCAGTTTCCCCCAAGAAATTAGGGGAACCCAAAAGCAACGCGCTTGCGCGCGGGGAGTTTTATAGGGCTCCCCCAACAATTAACCCGCAACCACCTTGCGCTGCTTGGGTCGGCTCGGGTGTTGGGAACTTTAGGCTTAGCATCGGGGTGGATATTTGATTGCCGCTGTCTGTACAACTGCGATTGACAATCCCTGTCACAGCTTTTCAACACAATATCATGTCATTTCCCGAATATGGAGCTTCATTTTCGCAATAACTGCCATTTGGACGATCGGTGACGATGGCCTGTTTTGATTGATTGATGATGATGATGATGAGGATGATATTTGGGCTGTACCCTTTGAATCGGGTGGGTGTGCCCCGCACACACTAGCCAGGACAAACACAAAGAGAAATGCATGACAAACATAACGACAATAACGCGCACGAACGAGACACAAGCATATGGCACACCAAAAGGAAACACTTCACAACACTCAGCCGCATACGAGAAACAAACAAAACAAACAAAAAAACAGCAGAACATAACGAAGACTCTGAGAATGTACAATTAACGTCCCTGGGCTGCCATCGCAAACCAGCGTTCCAGAGGGCGCTTTGAACGCGCAACAGCGCGCACATCCACCACAGCGTCGGCGTCCCCGAAGCCGAGAGCTTCCTGCAGGGTCAGAGACGGACCATTTTCGTGGATATTGTCACAGTGTCCGAGATCTGCACAGCTTAAAATCAAGTGTTTGGCGGACACGTAACCCTCACCACAAGCACGGCACACCACACTCGACACCTGGTCACGGAACGTTTTCTGGCGCAGAAGAGCACAGAGGGCTCTCGCACGAGTCTCGAAGAGCATCTTCCGCGCAGGTACCGCCATCTTTCGGCCGCTCGCCGCACTTTGTAGTCGGGACAGGGCGATCCGGAAAAAAAAGAGAAGTGGGCGGCTCGACCAGCAGCGGGTGACACTAAAAAGAACGTGCAGATTACTAACAGAACTACTTCGTTTAGCGAACTGAGGGCTTACCTCTCTTATCGCTCCACCGATGATCAAGCATGACAAGCTTACCTCATACTCAGTGGCACGCAGATGCTGGGAAAGGTTAGGTTAGGTTAGGTTAGGTTAAATTAGGTTAGGTGAGGTTAGGTTGGGTTGGGTAAGGTTAGGTTAGGTTAGGTTAGGTTAGGTTGGGTTAGGTTAGGATAGGTTAGGTTAGCTTAGGTTGGGTTAGGTTAGGTTGGGTTAGGTTAGGTTAGTTTAGGTTGGATTGGGTTAGGTTGGGTTGGGTTAGGTTAGGTTAGGTTAGGTTAGGTTAGGTCGGGTTAGGTTAGGTTGGGTTAGGTTAGGTTAGGTTAGGTTGGGTTGGGTTAGGTTGGGTTGGGTTAGGTTAGGTTAGGTTAGGTTAGGTTTGGTTAGGCGGGTTGGGTTAGGTTAGGTTAGGTTAGGTTAGGTTGGGTTAGGTTAGGTTAGGTTGGGTTAGGTTGGGTTAGGTTGGGTTAGGTTAGGTTAGGTTAGGTTGGGTTAGGTTGGGTTAGGTTAGGTTAGGTTAGGTTGGGTTAGGTTGGGTTAGTTAGGTTAGGTTAGGTTAGGTTAGGTTAGGTTAGGTTGGGTTAGGTTGGGTTAGGTTGGGTTAGGTTAGGTTAGGTTAGGTTAGGTTAGGTTAGGTTAGGTTAGGTTAGGTTAGGTTAGGTTAGGTTAGGTTAAGTTGGGTTGGGTTAGGTTAGGTTAGGTTAGGTTAGGTTGGGTTGGGTTGGGTTGGGTTAGGTTAGGTAAGGTTAGGTTAGGTTGGGTTAGGTTGGGTTAGGTTAGGTTAGGTTAGGTTAGGAAGACTCTGAGAATGTACAATTAACGTCCCTGGGCTGCCATCGCAAACCAGCGTTCCAGGGGGCACTTTGTACGCGCAACAGCGTGGACATCCACCACAGCGTCGGTGTCCCCGAAGCCGAGAGCTTCCTGTAGGGTCAGAGACGGACCATTTTCGTGGATATTGTCACAGTGTCCGAGATCTGCACAGCTTAAAATCAAGTGTTTGGCGGACACGTAACCCTCACCACAAGCACGGCACACCACACTGGACACCTGGTCATGGAACGTTTTCTGGCGCAGAAGAGCACAGAGGGCTCTCGCACGAGTATCGAAGAGCATCTTCCGCGCAGGTACCGCCATCTTTCGGCCGCTCGCCGCACTTTGTAGTCGGGACAGGGCGATCCGGAAAAAAAGAGAAGTGGGCGGCTCGACCAGCAGCGGGTGACACTAAAAAGAACGTGCAGATTACTAACAGAACTACTTCGTTTAGCGAACTGAGGGCTTACCTCTCTAATCGCTCCACCGATGATCAAGCATGACAAACTTACCTCATACTCAGTTGCACGCAGATGCTGGGAAAGGTTAGGTTAGGTTAGGTTAGGTTAAATTAGGTTAGGTGAGGTTAGGTTGGGTTGGGTTGGGTAAGGTTAGGTTAGGTTAGGTTGGGTTAGGTTAGGTTAGGTTAGGTTAGGTTAGGTTAGGTTAGGTTGGGTTAGGTTAGGTTGGGTTAGGTTAGGTTAGGTTGGGTTGGGTTAGGTTGGGTTGGGTCAGGTTAGGATAGGTTAGGTTAGGTTAGGTTAGGTCGGGATAGGTTAGGTTGGGTTAGGTTAGGTTAGGTTAGGTTGGGTTGGGTTAGGTTGGGTTGGGTTAGGTTAGGTTAGGTTAGGTTAGGTTAGCTTAGGTTAGGTTGGGTTAGGTTGGGTTGGGTTAGGTTAGGTTAGGTTAGGTTAGGTTAGGTTGGGTTAGGTTAGGTTAGGTTGGGTTAGGTTGGGTTAGGTTGGGTTAGGTTAGGTTAGGTTAGGATGGGTTAGGTTGGGTTAGTTAGGTTAGGTTAGGTTAGGTTAGGTTGGGTTAGGTTGGGTTAGGTTAGGTTAGGTTAGGTTAGGTTAGGTTGGGTTAGGTTAGGTTAGGTTAGGTTAGGGTAGGTTAGGTTAGGTTGGGTTAGGTTAGGTTGGGTTGGATTAGGTTAGGTTAGGTTGGGTTAGGTTGGGTTGGGTTGGGTTGGGTTGGGTTGGGTTAGGTTAGGTTAGGTAAGGTTAGGTTAGGTTAGGTTAGGTTGGGTTGGGTTGGGTTGGGTTGGGTTAGGTTAGGTTAGGTTAGGTTAGGTTAGGTTGGGTTGGGTTGGGTTGGGTTGGGTTGGGTTGGGTCGGGTCGGGTCGGGTCGGGTCGGGTCGGGTTGGGTTGGGTTGGGTTGGGTTGGGTTAGGTTAGGTTAGGTTAGGTTAGGTTGGGTTGAGTTGGGTTGGGTTGGGTTGGGTTGGGTTGGGTTAGGTTAGGTTAGGTTAGGTTAGGTTAAATTAGGTTAGGTGAGGTTAGGTTGGGTTGGGTAAGGTTAGGTTAGGTTAGGTTAGGTTGGGTTGGGTTAGGTTAGGTTAGGTTAGGTTAGGTTAGGTTGGGTTAGGTTAGGTTGGGTTAGGTTAGGTTGGGTTGGGTTAGGTTAGGTTAGGTTAGGTCGGGTTAGGTTAGGTTGGGTTAGGTTAGGTTAGGTTAGGTTGGGTTGGGTTAGGTTGGGTTGGGTTAGGTTAGGTTAGGTTAGGTTAGGTTAGGTTGGGTTAGGTTGGGTTGGGTTAGGTTAGGTTAGGTTAGGTTAGGTTGGGTTAGGTTAGGTTAGGTTGGGTTAGGTTGGGTTAGGTTGGGTTGGGTTAGGTTGGGTTAGGTTGGGTTAGGTTAGATTAGGTTAGGTTGGGTTAGGTTAGGTTGAGGTTAGGTTAGGTTTGGTTAGGTTAGGTTAGGTTAGGTTAGGTTAGGTTAGGTTAGGCTAGGCTAGGTTAGGTTAGGTTAGGTTAGGTTAGGTTAGGTTAGGTTAGGTTGGGTTGGGTTGGGTTGGGTTGGGTTGGGTTGGGTTGGTTTGGGTTGGGTTGGGTTAGGTTAGGTTAGGTTAGGTTAGGTTAGGTTAGGTTAGGTTAGGTTAGGTTAGGTTGGGTTAGGTTAGGTTAGGTTAGGTTAGGTCGGTGCTGACGCAATATGATTTCTCCCAGTGCTCTGAATGTCGTTAAAGAAATTAAAAAAAGATCTGGTAAACGGCAGAAGGAACTATGACTCTATATGCTGTGCATTATGTTAGGTTAGGTTAGGTTAGTTTAGGTTGGGTTGGGTTAGGTTAGGTTAGGTTAGGCTAGGTTAGGTTAGGTTAGGTTAGGTTATGTTAGGTTAGGTTGGGTTGGGTTAGGTTAGGTTAGGTTAGGTTAGGTTAGGTTAGGTAAGGTTAGGTCAGTGCTGATGCAATATGATTTCTCCCAGTGCTCTGAATGTCAACGTAAAGAAATTAAAAAAAGCAGTGGTAAACAACAGGCGTAACCATAACTCTAGAGGCGGTGCGGCCGAGCCTGGACCAGCGTCGGGACCTTCCTGTGGAAAGCCACAGCTGTGCTTGTTTCCATGGGCTTCGCGCCCGGAGGTTCTTGCTTCAGCCGGCACAAAACAGCCGAATCAAAACTGGCACGGACAAGGGGAATCCGACTGTCTAATTAAAACAAAGTATTGCGACCGCCTCTGGTCGGTGCTGACGCAATGTGATTTCTGCCCAGTGCTCTAAATGTCAACGTAAAAAAATTAAAAAAAGTGGTGGTAAACGGCAGAAGTAACTATGACAATATACGTTGTGCGTTATGTCAGGTTAGGTTAGGGTAGGTTGGGTTGGGTTGGGTTAGGTTAGGTTAGGTTTGGTTAGGCTGGGTTAGGTTAGGTTATGTTAGGTTAGGTTAGGTTAGGTTAGGTTAAGTTGGGTTAGGTTAGGTTAGGATAGGTTAGGTTAGGTACCGACTCAGAACTGGTACGGACAGGGGGAATCCGACTGTCTAATTAAACCAAAGTATTGCGACCGCCTCTGGTCGGTGCTGACGCAATGTGATTTCTGCCCAGTGCTCTAAATGTCAACGTAAAAAAATTAAAAAAACCTGTGGTAAACGGCAGAAGTAACTATGACTCTATACGTTGTGTGTTATGTCAGGTTAGGTTCGGTTGGGTTGGGTTGGGTTGGGTTAGGTTAGGTTAAATTAGGTTAGGCTAGGTTAGGTTAGGTTATGTTAGGTTAGGTTACGGAAGGTTAGGTTAGGTTAAGTTGGGTTAGGTTAGGTTAGGATAGGTTAGGTTAGGTTAGGTCGGTGCTGACGCAATATGATTTCTCCCAGTGCTCTGAATGTCAACGTTAAAGAAATTAAAAAAAGATCTCGTAAACGGCAGAAGTAACTATGACTCTATATGCTGTGCATTATGTTAGGTTAGGTTAGGTTAGGTTAGGTTGGGTTGGGTTAGGTTAGGTTAGGCTAGGTTAGGTTAGGTTATGTTAGGTTATTTTAGGTTAGGTTAGGTTAGGTTAGGTTGGGTTAGGTTAGGTTAGGTTAGGTTAGGTTAGGTCGGTGCTGATGGAATATGATTTCTCCCAGTGCTCTGAATGTCAACGTAAAGAAATTAAAAAAAGTAGTGGTAAACAACAGGCGTAACCATAACTCTAGAGGCGGTGCGGCCGAGCCTGGACCAGCGTCGGGACCTTCCTGTGGAAAGCCACAGCTGTGCTTGTTTCCATGGGCTTCGCGCCCGGAGGTTCTTGCTTCAGCCGGCACAAAACAGCCGAATCAGAACTGGCACGGACAAGGGGAATCCGACTGTCTAATTAAAACAAAGTATTGCGACCGCCTCTGGTCGGTGCTGACGCAATGTGATTTCTGCCCAGTGCTCTAAATGTCAACGTAAAAAAATTAAAAAAAGTGGTGGTAAACGGCAGAAGTAACTATGACAATATACGTTGTGCGTTATGTCAGGTTAGGTTAGGGTAGGTTGGGTTGGGTTGGGTTGGGTTAGGTTAGGTTTGGTTAGGCTGGGTTAGGTTAGGTAATGTTAGGTTAGGTTAGGTTAGGTTAGGATAAGTTGGGTTAGGTTAGGTTAGGATAGGTTAGGTTAGGTACCGACTCAGAACTGGTACGGACAGGGGGAATCCGACTGTCTAATTAAACCAAAGTATTGCGACCGCCTCTGGTCGGTGCTGACGCAATGTGATTTCTGCCCAGTGCTCTAAATGTCAACGTAAAAAAATTAAAAAAACCTGTGGTAAACGGCAGAAGTAACTATGACTCTATACGTTGTGTGTTATGTCAGGTTAGGTTCGGTTGGGTTGGGTTGGGTTGGGTTAGGTTAGGTTAAATTAGGTTAGGCTAGGTTAGGTTAGGTTATGTTAGGTTAGGTTACGTAAGGTTAGGTTAGGTTAAGTTGGGTTAGGTTAGGTTAGGATAGGTTAGGTTAGGTTAGGTCGGTGCTGACGCAATATGATTTCTCCCAGTGCTCTGAATGTCAACGTTAAAGAAATTAAAAAAAGATCTCGTAAACGGCAGAAGTAACTATGACTCTATATGCTGTGCATTATGTTAGGTTAGGTTAGGTTAGGTTAGGTTGGGTTGGGTTAGGTTAGGTTAGGTTAGGCTAGGTTAGGTTAGGTTATGTTAGGTTATTTTAGGTTAGGTTAGGTTAGGTTAGGTTGGGTTAGGTTAGGTTAGGTTAGGTTAGGTTAGGTCGGTGCTGATGGAATATGATTTCTCCCAGTGCTCTGAATGTCAACGTAAAGAAATTAAAAAAAGCGGTGGTAAACGACAGGCGTAACCATAACTCTAGAGGCGGTGCGGCCGAGCCTGGACCAGCGTCGGGACCTTCCTGTGGAAAGCCAGAGCTGTGCTTGTTTCCATGGGCTTCGCGCCCGGAGGTTCTTGCTTCAGCCGGCACAAAACAGCCGACTCAGAACAGGCACGGACAGGGGGAATCCGACTGTCTAATTAAAACAAAGCATTGCGACTGCCTCTGGTGGCTGCTGACGTAATGTGATTTCTGCCCAGTGCTCTGAATGTCAACGTTAAAGAAATTAAAAAAAGACTGGTAAACGGCAGAAGTAACTATGATTCTATATGCTGTGCATTATGTCAGGTTAGGTTAGGTTAGGTTAGGTTGGGTTGGGTTGGGTTGGGTTAGGTTACGTAAGGTTAGGTTAGGCTAGGTTAGGTTAGGTTATGTTAGGTTAGGTTAGGTTAGGTTAGGTTAAGTTGGGTTAGGTTAGGTTAGGTTAGGTTAGGTCGGTGCTGACGCAATATGATTTCTCCCAGTGCTCTGAATGTCAACGTAAAGAAATTAAAAACGAAGTGGTAAACGACAGGCGTAACCATAACTCTAGAGGCGGTGCGGCCGAGCCTGGACCAGCGTCGGGACCTTCCTGTGGAAAGCCACAGCTGTGCTTGTTTCCATGGGCTTCGCGCCCGGAGGTTCTTGCTTCAGCCGGCACAAAACAGCCGACTCAGAACTGGCACGGACAGGGGGAATCCGACTGTCTAATTAAAACAAAGTATTGCGACCGCCTCTGGTCGGTGCTGACGCAATGTGATTTCTGCCAAGTGCTCTAAATGTCAATGTAAAAAAATAAAAAAAGAGGTGGTAAACGGCAGAAGTAACTATGACTCTATACATTGTGCATTATGTCAGGTTAGGTTAGGTTAGGTTGGGTTGGGTTGGGTTGGGTTAGGTTAGGTTAGGTTAGGTTAGGCTAGGTTAGGTTAGGTTATGTTAGGTTAGGTTAGGTTAGGTTAGGTTAGGTCGGTGCTGACGCAATATGATTTCTCCCAGTGCTCTGAATGTCAACGTAAAAAAATTAAAAAAAGCGGTGGTAAACGACAGGCGTAACCATAACTCTAGAGGGGGTGCGGCCGAGCCTGGACCAGCGTCGGGACCTTCCTGTGGAAAGCCAGAGCTGTGCTTGTTTCCATGGGCTTCGCGCCCGGAGGTTCTTGCTTCAGCCGGCACAAAACAGCCGACTCAGAACAGGCACGGACAGGGGGAATCCGACTGTCTAATTAAAACAAAGCATTGCGACTGCCTCTGGTCGGTGCTGACGCAATGTGATTTCTGCCCAGTGCTCTAAATGTCAACGTAAAAAAATTAAAAAAACCTGTGGTAAACGGCAGAAGTAACTATGACTCTATACGTTGTGTGTTATGTCAGGTTAGGTTAGGTTGGGTTGGGTCGGGTTGGGTTAGGTTAGGTTAGGTTAGGCTAGGTTAGGTTAGGTTATGTTAGGTTAGGTTAGGTTAGGTTAGGTTAGGTTGGGTTAGGTTAGGTTAGGTTAGGTTAGGTTAGGTTAGGTTAGGTCGGTGCTGACGCAATATGATTTCTCCCAGTGCTCTGAATGTCAACGTTAAAGAAATTAAAAAAAGATCTGGTAAACGGCAGAAGTAACTATGACTATATGCTGTGCATTATGTTAGGTTAGGTTAGGTTAGGTTAGGTTGGGTTGGGTTAGGTTAGGTTAGGTTAGGTTAGGCTAGGTTAGGTTAGGTTATGTTATGTTAGGTTAGGTTAGGTTAGGTTAGGTTGGGTTGGGTTAGGTTAGGTTAGGTTAGGTTAGGTTAGGTTAGGTTAGGTTAGGTTAGGTTAGGTTAGGTTAGGTTAGGTTAGGTTAGGTTAGGTTAGGTTAGGTTAGGTTAGGTTAGGTTAGGTTAGGTTAGGTTAGGTTAGGTTAGGTTAGGTTAGGTTAGGTTAGGTTAGGTTAGGTTAGGTTAGGTTAGGTTAGGTTAGGTCGGTGCTGACGCAATATGATTTCTCCCAGTGCTCTGAATGTCAACGTAAAAAAATTAAAAAAAGCGGTGGTAAACGACAGGCGTAACCATAACTCTAGAGGGGGTGCGGCCGAGCCTGGACCAGCGTCGGGACCTTCCTGTGGAAAGCCAGAGCTGTGCTTGTTTCCATGGGCTTCGCGCCCGGAGGTTCTTGCTTCAGCCGGCACAAAACAGCCGACTCAGAACAGGCACGGACAGGGGGAATCCGACTGTCTAATTAAAACAAAGCATTGCGACTGCCTCTGGTCGGTGCTGACGCAATGTGATTTCTGCCCAGTGCTCTAAATGTCAACGTAAAAAAATTAAAAAAACCTGTGGTAAATGGCAGAAGTAACTATGACTCTATACGTTGTGTGTTATGTCAGGTTAGGTTAGGTTGGGTTGGGTTGGGTTGGGTTAGGTTAGGTTAGGTTAGGTAAGGCTAGGTTAGGTTAGGTTATGTTAGGTTAGGTTAGGTTAGGTTAGGTTAGGTTAAGTTGGGTTAGGTTAGGTTAGGATAGGTTAGGTTAGGTTAGGTCGGTGCTGATGCAATATGATTTCTCCCAGTGCTCTGAATGTCAACGTTAAAGAAATTAAAAAAAGATCTCGTAAACGGCAGAAGTAACTATGACTCTATATGCTGTGCATTATGTTAGGTTAGGTTAGGTTAGGTTAGGTTGGGTTGGGTTAGGTTAGGTTAGGTTAGGCTAGGTTAGGTTAGGTTATGTTAGGTTAGGTTAGGTTAGGTTAGGTTAGGTTAAGTTGGGTTAGGTTAGGTTAGGATAGGTTAGGTTAGGTTAGGTTAGGTTAGGTTAGGTTAGGTTAGGTTAGGTTAGGTTAGGTTAGGTTAGGTTAGGTTAGGTTAGGTTAGGTTAGGTTAGGTTAGGTTAGGTTAGGTTAGGTTAGGTTAGGTTAGGTTAGGTTAGGTTAGGTTAGGTTAGGTTAGGTTAGGTTAGGTTAGGTTAGGTTAGGTTAGGTTAGGTTAGGTTAGGTTAGGTTAGGTTAGGTTAGGTTAGGTTAGGTTAGGTTAGGTTAGGTTAGGTTAGGTTAGGTTAGGTTAGGTTAGGTTAGGTTAGGTTAGGTTAGGTTAGGTTAGGTTAGGTTAGGTTAGGTTAGGTTAGGTTAGGTTAGGTTAGGTTAGGTTAGGTTAGGTTAGGTTAGGTTAGGTTAGGTTAGGTTAGGTTAGGTTAGGTTAGGTTAGGTTAGGTTAGGTTAGGTTAGGTTAGGTTAGGTTAGGTTAGGTTAGGTTAGGTTAGGTTAGGTTAGGTTAGGTTAGGTTAGGTTAGGTTAGGTTAGGTTAGGTTAGGTTAGGTTAGGTTAGGTTAGGTTAGGTTAGGTTAGGTTAGGTTAGGTTAGGTTAGGTTAGGTTAGGTTAGGTTAGGTTAGGTTAGGTTAGGTTAGGTTAGGTTAGGTTAGGTTAGGTTAGGTTAGGTTAGGTTAGGTTAGGTTAGGTTAGGTTAGGTTAGGTTAGGTTAGGTTAGGTTAGGTTAGGTTAGGTTAGGTTAGGTTAGGTTAGGTTAGGTTAGGTTAGGTTAGGTTAGGTTAGGTTAGGTTAGGTTAGGTTAGGTTAGGTTAGGTTAGGTTAGGTTAGGTTAGGTTAGGTTAGGTTAGGTTAGGTTAGGTTAGGTTAGGTTAGGTTAGGTTAGGTTAGGTTAGGTTAGGTTAGGTTAGGTTAGGTTAGGTTAGGTTAGGTTAGGTTAGGTTAGGTTAGGTTAGGTTAGGTTAGGTTAGGTTAGGTTAGGTTAGGTTAGGTTAGGTTAGGTTAGGTTAGGTTAGGTTAGGTTAGGTTAGGTTAGGTTAGGTTAGGTTAGGTTAGGTTAGGTTAGGTTAGGTTAGGTTAGGTTAGGTTAGGTTAGGTTAGGTTAGGTTAGGTTAGGTTAGGTTAGGTTAGGTTAGGTTAGGTTAGGTTAGGTTAGGTTAGGTTAGGTTAGGTTAGGTTAGGTTAGGTTAGGTTAGGTTAGGTTAGGTTAGGTTAGGTTAGGTTAGGTTAGGTTAGGTTAGGTTAGGTTAGGTTAGGTTAGGTTAGGTTAGGTTAGGTTAGGTTAGGTTAGGTTAGGTTAGGTTAGGTTAGGTTAGGTTAGGTTAGGTTAGGTTAGGTTAGGTTAGGTTAGGTTAGGTTAGGTTAGGTTAGGTTAGGTTAGGTTAGGTTAGGTTAGGTTAGGTTAGGTTAGGTTAGGTTAGGTTAGGTTAGGTTAGGTTAGGTTAGGTTAGGTTAGGTTAGGTTAGGTTAGGTTAGGTTAGGTTAGGTTAGGTTAGGTTAGGTTAGGTTAGGTTAGGTTAGGTTAGGTTAGGTTAGGTTAGGTTAGGTTAGGTTAGGTTAGGTTAGGTTAGGTTAGGTTAGGTTAGGTTAGGTTAGGTTAGGTTAGGTTAGGTTAGGTTAGGTTAGTTAGGTTAGGTTAGGTTAGGTTAGGTTAGGTTAGGTTAGGTTAGGTTAGGTTAGGTTAGGTTAGGTTAGGTTAGGTTAGGTTAGGTTAGGTTAGGTTAGGTTAGGTTAGGTTAGGTTAGGTTAGGTTAGGTAGGTTAGGTTAGGTTAGGTTAGGTTAGGTTAGGTTAGGTTAGGTTAGGTTAGGTTAGGTTAGGTTAGGTTAGGTTAGGTTAGGTTAGGTTAGGTTAGGTTAGGTTAGGTTAG
>NW_027526446.1:0-67411 GCF_048455015.1 Haemaphysalis longicornis
CTTGCGTTCCGCCCGCGGCGTCATGGGTTCGAAACCGGGCGCCTGAAACTGTTGTTTCTTTTATAGTGTAGTGGCCTGGCTGCGGACTACGACAATTCACGCCAACGCCGCGTGACATTGTGAGTTACTAAAATGCTATGCATTTAAAAGAACCGAGAGGACACGACAAACAGAAGCTTAGGAGCGATGGGAGACACGTAATTGCGTGGTCGACAGGGATGACCCACAGGGACGGCGAGTTGTACCTGCCCCGTGGCCATCGCCGGCGAACAATATGCAATCCAACATAACCCATTTGATCCAACATAACCGGTCCTACTTACTTTCGCTCCAAAATCAGGAAGAGAAACTCATCAGAAAGAATCCCCTAACAGAAAATGAACTCCGCCACTTGGAACTCTTTATACAAAACAAAGAGCGCGAGCTGCAGGAAACAAAACGTAAAAAGCTTCGCCGTGACGGCGTACACTCCACTACTGACAGTCGATCAGAAGCAGCCCTTACATCCTCGTGCGCTGCCCATTCGATCATACCCCAAACTATTGACAAAAGTGGAGACCCGATTGTTAACCTTTCAGATGTAGAACTATCGGAAGAAGAACATAAAGTTCTTTCCAAAGGCCTCAACCTTTGCCCTGCTACAGGCTCCGTCAATGAATTTCAGCTCTACAGAGACGTAGATAACTTTGCAAGATCTTAAGACTCAGCGAATATTTCCTGGACAAGCCGCAAAACACGGATGGCGAGGCAAAACTCCCATCTAGTCGTCAATGGACACCTCCGGCGCAAAGAGACAAATGCCTTGATATCTATATTAGGGCAGTCCAACGTGACATCGTGTCATCATATACGAATCAGACACCCTACCGCAAAAACCTTTCCCGCGGGGAAGAAAAGGCACTGGAGGCTTTAAGCACCCGTACCGACATAATAATAAAGCCAGCAGACAAGGGGGGAGCGATAGTGGTCATGACCCAATCAGACTACATTGCCGAAGCCCAGGGACAACTGAATAATACTTCTGTTTACAAATTATTGCCGAACGACCCAACCCCTCACTTTAAAGATAAGATAAAGGAAAATCTGGACCACCTTGTGAAAGGACAAAAAATAACTGAATCGGTGGCGCGGTCTCCTTTACCACTAAGTCCAGTAGCTGGGAGGTTCTATACTCTGCCTAAAATCCACAAGGAAAACAATCCAGGACGACCGATTGTGTCTGGCATAGGCACAGTGTCCAAATACATACCCAGTTTTGTGGACGGTTTGATACGGAACATACCATGCTCTCTTCCCTCCTACATTAGAGACACCACCCATTTCCTTGCCCAAACAATTAACCTCAGTATATCTGAAAACAGCCTTTTAATGACCCTGGATGTGGCCTCGCTATACACACACATCCCTCACGAAGATGGCATAAACTCAGTAATACTTGCTTATGAGGAAATGGAGCCGCTTAACAGATCAATCGATATTCAGACGCTTGGGGAACTCTTGAAAATAAATGTAGAAAATGAATAACTTTGAGTTCAACAATAACCATTATGTGCGAATCAATGGTACCTCTATGGGCACAAAGATTGGTCCCAATTATGCCAACATCTTCATGGGAAATTTGGAAAACAAGTTCCTAGGCGACTACCCATTAAAGCCGCTCTTCTATAAGAGATTCATTGACGACATATTTCTAATATGTCCTCACGGAGAGGATGCTCTCCTTACGTTTATGGAAGCATTCATCAATGTCCACAGCGACATCAGGTTCTCTCACTCGTACTCTGCCTGTAGCATAAACTTTTTGGACGTAACCGTGCAAATATCTGGCTGTAAACTGACAACATCACTTTTCAGAAAACCCACTGACCGACACCAGTATCTAAACTTTCACAGCAGCCATGTTCGCCATTGCAAAACCGGAATTCCTTACAGCCAGTCCATCCGATTCAAAAGAATATGTTCCAACCCTCAAGAATTTGCCGCTAACTGTGACCAACTACGCAAAGATTTAACCCGCCAACAATAAACTCTTCCCGTAATAAACGATGCCATTGAAAAATCGAAAACACTTGACAGACTTGAACTAATGAACAGCAGCAGCAACGTCCAAACTGATAAACCTCGAACCAACTTGGTTCTAACATACTCGGCCTCCGCTCCGAACGTAAAAACAATTTTGCGAAAACATCACAACATCCTTCTAGAAAGTGATCGAATGCGACGTGTCCTCCCTGAACCGCCCCGCGTCGTATAAAGACGAGCAAAAAACCTAAAAGATATCATAACTTCTTCAAAAACTAAAACCTCCCAATTTCAAGGCTCTGGACCATGCAACAAACCCCGCTGTAAGCTTTGCCCCATGATGCCAAAAACTCTTGTTGCTAAAAGCACTTCCACTAGCTTCTCCTTTCAAATACGCGGAACCTTCGATTGTGATAGTGCTAATGTTGTGTACCTTCTTCAGTGTATGCAGCGCGCTGTACATCGGTAAGACGGAAACACCACTGCGAGTACGAATTAATAACCACAGATCACACACCAAAACGCTGCCTCACCTCCCTGTCTCAAAACACGTTACTTGCCTTGGTCACTCTTTTGACAAATTCACGGTGATCGTGCTAAAATCGAAGTTGAGAACACACCACGAAAGAGAGATGTTTGAATCATTTCTAATCAACAAGTTCAACACAGTTGCAGGTGGAATAAATGAACAAGAGGGCAAGTTTTCGTTTTTGTCCCCGTAACGCACACATCTGCTGCTTTTTTTTAATCGGTAGGTTGTGGTGATGTGAAAAATCTGCTCATTGTAATTATGTATAAACATTGTGTTATTTAGGAGTTGACCGTGTACGCGTGTGTATGTATAAGCACAGAATAGTGTAAGAATGTCTCTACACGTCATTCTTCTTGTTTCTATACAAGCTTGTTTCTATACCTCATTTCTAGAGAATTGTTTCTATACGTCATTCTTCTTGAGACCATTGATAATGTTTTCTCTCACCCAGTGTACCCGCGCATCAAAAGAAACTGTCTTGTCACTGTTTATTTTGCTTGCTTTATCGGTCACTTTGTTGATTTTGTTGTTTGGGTCAATCGGTCAAGCCATTGGCGTCTTTACTTCTTTCCATGGCCACTTGGTCGTTTGTGCGTGTTTGTTACTTGTGTGCGCGTGTGCGCGGCTATTGCCTTTGACCTTCGCCCTGTTTCTGTTTTGATTTGTGGCACCGATATCCCTCTCTTTTTCTCCCCCGTTGGCTTACTACTTTCACTCTCTCTCCACTCAGACATAATTACTCTCACTCGACAGCTTAGCCCTCTTATCGCCATCGCGACTGGGGGCGCCTTCTTTCTTCCCAGGTTTCTCGAACACGTGGGCACATTACAACACTGACTAGGAAGAGGGGGTGGAGGGATCTGAATGGGGGATCATCTTCGGGAGCCGACGAAACCCCGCGCCAATCGCTCGGGAGTCTTCGGGGCACGCGTACGTAGGACACCCCTCGCATATTGTTCACGGGCGCTGACCGCGGGCGCTTACAACTCGTCACCCCTGTCAACCACGCAATTATGTGCCCCCTATCGCTCACGTTGACTTACTATTCGCGCTGTCTCTGCAGGCAACGTGATTCATGTCTCCTCACTCAGACATAATCACTCTCATTCGGACTTTCGGATTGCTTATCTTCTCGCCGGCGCGACTGGGGCGGCCTGTTTCTTCCCGGGTTTCTCCGACACGGCGACACATTACGGCTTCCGTGAACTGAGCAGGAAGGGTGGGGGGAAGTAGATGGCGGTGCGTCTTTGAGGGCCAACGAGAAACACGCGCTCCTGCCACGGGAGTCTTGGAAGCGCGCGCACGTACAACAACCCTTGCATATTGTTCGCCGGCGATGGCCAGGGGCAGGTACAACTCGCCGCCCCTGAGGGTCATCCCTGTCGACCACGCAATTATGTGTCTCCCATCGCTCCTAAGCTTCTGTTTGTCGTGTCCTCTCGGTCCTTTTTAGTTTGCCCGTCCCCACCGCTGCCTTTCCATCCCCCTCTCTCACATATTTATGCTTTTCTAGTTTGTGCTTCCTTATTGCTGGCTTTTTCTCTCATGTTTCAATGCGCTTTTCAACCTCAAGTGCTTGAACTGTATATAAACCGCTTCCATTCTGTAAAATATTACTCTTGATTACGTAAACTTGTTATGTTTTTATTGCGCCCCTTTTTACTTACTATATATATACATATATATATATATCTATATATATATACATATGCTACAGTATGGCGGGCAATTCTTCTGCGTTTTGGTAGTGGATTTTAACAACGATATTAGATTAGCAGCGAAAACTGCCAGTGTACGGTACACACTCTGTTATTTTGGGAAAAACACTGTATCGTCCAACCTTGCAGAACGACATATGTTATCCTAACAAAACAGCATAAAGAAACTTTCAGAAACAGGCCAGTCCCGAAGTGCCCCATGTGCCAAGCGTTCATCCTTTCTGATGATGATGATCGTTGGTGTTTCATGGCGCAAGGCCAACAAGGACAAAGAGCGCTTAGAACGATTTATGTATTGAGTGATGTAAGTGAATTCTAATACCTGTGAGTGAACGTAAAAGAGACGCGTAAAAAATGACAATTTAGACGACTGGTGTATAGGGTCAGAATGATCGTGCGTGGTGAGGCAAGAGCTGCGAAAAGTTATCTCTGCTAAATACCTAAGAACACGTTGAACGGAAAACATTGGTTCGTCGGCTAAAAGGTATGATGTGTGCAATGGAATGTGTCATCTCTGGAGTTCCGGGAAATGTTTCTGTCGTGTTGTGTCAAGTGCCGTGCATGTGATTAGTGCCTGGACTACGGATACGTCCTTTCCACACCTGCTGCACATGGGCCGCGAAGATCCTGTGAGCAGGTGGAAGTGCGTTACATGTGTTTGGACTATCGGCCTTATAGCCAGAGTGACCAGTATACCAATTGTGTGTGTCCGTTCTGTAGGCTCCCATACACCCCTTAGAAAACTCAGTCTGGCAGCGTAACCTACCATCATCACCACCGATATTCACCTGGCGTCGGGCATTACATGATCTCCACTATCAACCTGCGTAAATATTGGCCCGGTGCGGAAGTGAGCTAATCTGTCCCGGCACTCTGTTAAAATGCCCAACGAACCGATTCAGTGGTCGAAGGATTTATCGTTGCTACCGGGTGGCTTTTCAGAGAGGCGCTTAGGCCCCTACTTCGAAAGTTTGGGTGCTTCCAGTTCGTCCGGACGTATTTGCGAGCGCAGCCGCAAGCTCGTCTCGGAGTCGTATGCCGACCCGTCGTCTGTGCGTGTTGCTTAATTATAGGCAAGGTACAGTACATTATTATATTTGATTCTGGTTAACTGCATGTGAACGGCCAGCATAGCTTCTCAGGCGAGGCTACAAATGGGTGCGTGTAGGTCGTTAACATCGCCGTTATGTCAGCTCAATAGTGTTCTCAGCGGCACAGCTTACGGAAGGCTTCAGCCACGGCCACTCGATCTCCCTTCAGTGCTCGAGCGAACCTTCGCCCTACAATAAGAGCATGGCAACGAAGCATGCGGCGAGGAATCTGTAACATAATACACGTGGAAACTTCGGAGCAAATCGATGGAATGGCATGGCGTTTAATATGTAGGTATTTAAAAACTAGCAGTCACATGGGGAACTCGTCGAACAAACCCAGATTGACCACGGGTTAGCCTTATAAGATTCTAGGTGTCGGCGATGGGCGCACGCAGCGTGGCCCAGAAGCAAAACAAACAAAACAATCCGTACACAGTTCTAGGCTCTACGGCGGCCAATCTTGATTAACGCAAAAAACTAAGTTGTTTGAAAAAACAACGCATGTTCCGATCAGACGCTGAAATTTCATTTTCATCTGCATAACCTGGGGACCCTTCGCGGCCTAGTGAAGCTTAGAAAAGCATGCGCTGGCATATGCAGGAAAAGTAGATATGTGGTGGTGAGAGGCGGCATACGTTGAAACCGCTATAAATGCTTGTGAGTTTTCTTATTCCGCATACATATTAGGTCGTAGGACATGGTGCACCCCTCCTTCCCCTGCAAACACCGAGTTTTAAACTATTTTTAAGTCGATCAAAGGGAGTATGTGTGCATATCTTCTTGTCATGAAAAAAAAGCGTGTGAGAACCAATGTTGATTGATTGTAGGGTTTAACGCGCGCCGACGCAACGCAGGCGATGAGGCGCGCCGTAGTGGAGGGCTCCGGATTAATTTTGACCACGTGGAGATCTTTAACGCGCGCCGAAATCTCGTACACATGGGCGTTTTTGCTTTTCGCCTCCATCAGAAAAGCGGCCGCCGTGGCCGGGAATCGAACCCGCGACCTCGTGCTCAGCAGCGCAACGCCTTAGCCACTGAGCCACCGCGGCGGGTGAGAACCAATGTAGGCCCAAGGTCCCCATAATTTTCGGCCAGTTTGTTGGTGTCTCACACATTAGTGAAAGTATCATTTTAATATTGTCCTTACCAACTTCTTTCTCCCTTTCTAGAGTTTCAGAGCTTCCATGTTTGAACATATTTTTGTGTTTGTGTAATAAATCGTCTTATTATTCACAGAAATAAAATTTGTCATGCACGTCATTTACTCAGTTTAATATACTGATATAGGTAAAAAATGTTGGCAGTGTTTTTCACTAGTGCACATGTTCGGAATGAGTGCATTAAACTTGTTCTCGATTCATTCCAGCCGTGGGGACATGCCTGTGAAATGCAAGTGCTTCAGGAGCCAAAAAAAGACCTAAAAGCCTTATGAAACGGACGTGGTCCTGGGGCCTGGTGGCACCGTGACAAAAGCTACTTGCCAATGCACTGCCGGTAGGATCGGTGCCTGCAGTCACAGTAGGGCTGTATTATATCTGCTGGCGTTCCTAAAAGAGCACGGATACATAGAACGGCCACCCGTGCTGTACTGCACAGAGCTGCCGCAGCAATGGCGAAGGACGTGCAGCACCCCACTTGCTCCCATGCCACTGGAGTTTGTCGTTTAGAGAAGTGTGCGGCAAGAAGTATTAATAGAGCCAATGTACAGTAAATTCTATGGTGCAAGGGTGACCGTGGAGTCATTTAATGAAGTGGCTGCCGGTATAAGGACGCTCGGATCAAAGCTTTCTTCAGTCTGTCCTTCACCATTATCGAGGCAACTACAAACAGGGGACCTCATTGAGAGCTCCTCAAGGATGGGGCCTACACCTTTTGACAGCCCACTAGAGTATTTGAAACCAGTGGTGCCTCACGGGTACGAGACATTGACCGGTCCCGAGGCAGAGTTCACAGCCCCAACCACGACAACAGCGACAAGGCCAGCCCTGTTCCAGTCGTGCACGGTGTGGAGGCACACTTCAGCAAGCTGGCTTCCTAAGCAAGCTCCAATCCTTGAGGTAAGTATGCAGTCTAAAGTTGCGTCATAATCAGATCTGGGCAGGAAACGTGCAACAGTGGTTGCCTGGGCAGGTTGGTATAACGTAATGGATACTTAAGTCATCACAGAAAGAAGGCACTGAGGATAAAGGTAAAAACAAATAGGCATAAGAATAGCTTTTTTTGTCATTGTGGCGCAGTGGCTAAGGCATTGTGCTTCTGAATCTCGTATAACAAATTTTTTTCGTGGTCCAATAATCTCCATTACAGCAGTGCGGGTCTGCTCCACTTGCAACTTTAAACCAAAAAAGCAACAACCTCTTCCCAATATTTTTGTTCAGGGCTTGGAAATCACACCTTCTGATGCTGCTGCCCTAGAGCAGAATACACGCCAGCAAGCCAATGGTGAAATGTGGAAGGAGGCTCAGTCGCAGCGTGTAACAGCGTCGTTCTTCGGGGTTGTCTTAAAACCCCCTACGTGGACGGAAAAAGGACTGCACAATTTTAGGTCGCAGAACGATCTGTCCCGAGTGAGACCTATCCGGTAAGTACAAATATGTTTGGGCTTGTTCCTAACAACAAATTCTGTAGTAAGGCCTTTCTTTTTTTACAGTGCATGTAATCTTGGTCAAGTTAAATTTGGCGATGTAGCTTTAGGCAGTAGCACATACTTCCTTTTTAAACCAAAATAGGACATTGCATGACCCTACATTCAAGCAACTGTTTCTTTACGTTTGTGACATTTCATTGATTGTCACTTCACTATATGAATTAGCAGTTTTGAATCCCCTGTGAGACACTCACTGCGGCCAACGACTGTTACTAGCAACTTCATCTCGAAGCATTACAAGGAAGAGAAAATTCTCAAATATTGAACAGAATATTGTAGCATGCATGTTTTGTATTTGTGAGATGTGCACGTGTACAATGGGCAGAAACTGAGTGAACTAGTTGGTTCATAGCTGATTGAACTTGGTTTCTGGATCAGATCTCACAAAAACTAATGCAAAATGGCTACAAAAATGTGACGACGCACAGCATTGTGTGTCGCTAAGTTTTGGTTGCCCATGTAGCATTAGTTTTTGAAGGCTGACCAGTAAACCAAGTTGAATATGCGCATGCATCGGCCAAGACCAACTGCAGGCATTTTTATGCTCCATATGTGCAAAACTTAGTTAATATTTGGTCCAACATGCACATGTGTGCAATTGTGTGTGTATGCTTGTTTTATTATTTTGTATCATGAAAGGTTTGCGGGCTACGTGTCCAGCATTTTCTGAAGCTGAAGCCCCAAAAACCGTGTCGGCTAATCGCATGACACTGATCCTATAGGCTAACTGGCTATGAGCATGCACTCGCTTCTGATCACACCATGTAGCACGAGCATTAGGAGATTACATCTGGTGGGTCGTCATGTCATTTTAGAATTTTAGGCAAAGGTCACACAAAAACAGAGGAGTAATGGCTCTAGTGTCAATGTATACCCCCAAATATTTCATGCTTGCATACGTTGCAAATATTGCAACGTATGTGTGGCAGTTGCGTACATTTTTTCTCTGCTGCCGTGGTTCAATGGCGCTTCTGAGCACCACAATGCGGTATCCTTGCCACAGCAGCCATTTTTCTGATTGAGGAAAAAACAAAAATGCCCGTATATTGAGACTTTGGTGAACGCAAAAGACTTCTACGCGGCTGAAATTAATCCCAGGCCCTCTACAAGTCGTGCCTCTTAGCTCATAGCTTTCACGCATAAACACCCCCTCCTCCACATTTTTTAAAATTGTTTTGCACCACTAATGCAACCTTTTCTTACAGGTTGGTCGTTGCATCAGCAACGAGCAACCTGCAGTTTACCGATATGTGTTGGCGATGAAGACCAGAGGACACGATGTTGAAGCCTTCAGATGTGGGTTGCTGCTTGACCCTTGATGTCCCTGGCTGGTTGCGTCGTCAGACAGGCTGGTATTTGATCCGTCAGAGACACCTGTGTATGGCCTCCTTCAGGTTAAGTGCCCATACGGCCAAAAGGGGAAATCCGTTTCAG
Organism: Haemaphysalis longicornis; assembly: GCF_048455015.1. Lineage (NCBI taxonomy): Eukaryota > Metazoa > Arthropoda > Arachnida > Ixodida > Ixodidae > Haemaphysalis > Haemaphysalis longicornis. The sequence goes on from NW_027526446.1 coordinate 9,448, forward strand.
AAATAGCACAGCCCTTTTACATGGTGAAATACCATCAAGGCACCTTCAGGCTAGACCGTTGTCATGATTACTACTTTTAAGTACTCGGCCAGATGGCATTGGCAGGCCTGTCTTGGACAGATTTAGCCGTATTTTTGGAGCAGTTAATCATTGTTGAGCGCATAAGGTTTTGCGAGCAGGACTGGTCTGTAGGCAGGCCTAAACTTGAGAACTTTTTCTTTTCTGTTTTGCTGCCTTATTTAGCCAAGCAAATGTGATAAAAGTGGCAATGCAGTATTTGCTAGTCAAGAGAAGCACACTTTGTGCTGCAAGTTCACACCTATAAGCACAGATGTGCCAAGTAAGTATTGAACTGCTTAAAAGGGCCATTAAGATACAATACAAATTTGCTTTGTTCAGACGATTTAGTGTTTATTTATTCAGAGCTTCTAACTCTGTTCTATAGCTCCTGTGCGGTGGATGAATCACCCATGAATAAACACATTTTCATTCACTCACACTTGCTGTTGAGTCATTTGGGGTAGTGTCATTAGATGTGTGGTCACCTGGTGCACGTATATTGTGAGACAAAGTTTATCAGCAATACACACACCACCAACATCTCGTTGATGACAGGACCCAGGGAAAGCATTATAGGCCTGTCGAAGATGTGGAATTTCGTGATTCGTTTTATGCGTCGCTCCACGTGTATGTGCTGAGACGCGATTTTCTCGGTCTCTTACACTTCCTCCTCCGAGAATTGCTTTTTGGTGAAAAAGGCTGGCGTGTTCAGCTGAACCTTGATGTCATCTAGTAGGTCCTGGATTTTGAAGCCCTTGTCAGCCATTACGACGTAACCCTCTTTAAAAGAACGCTTCAGAAAACCACTTTGACGAACGCATTCCTTGTCGGAGATGGAGCCTGAAAAAATGTTTGACACAAAAGTCACGGCACCATCGGCTGAAATGCCGACCAAACCCTTAAATGTATTCGCAGACTTGTAGTGCGAATATATTTCCAACTGAAGTGCGAGTGAGCTCGCTGCCTGGCATTTTATCTCAGTTGCATCCACGATAACGCGTGTTGAGGAGTAATTAGGCTTGAAAGATGGAGGCATCTCTTCAAGCTCTTTTGCTTTAGAGAACCATAAATTCAGATGTGACAACTTGATAAGAGCGAAGCATGTCCAATTTATGCATATGCTTGAAACGGTGGCGATTCACACGAAAAATCTGTCTGCCAGGTCTTTTTCAAACAGTCCGAGGCGCATCCTCAGCAGAAACAAAAAGAATTTGTTTTCCACTGTGACACTCCTTGGTCTTTCTGCCTTGGTCTGAACGAAGTGCGGACGAAGTTCTCCCATTCTCCCGTTGAAAGCCAGGGTTGAAGAACATAGGAAACTGGAACACCGCGTATGATGGTAGGCCAGTATAAAAACGCATATCTTCACCGCTGTGCTTGAACCGTTCTATGGAAAACCGTGTTCCGGCTTTTTTCCACAGCCCATGTGACACCTCTTGCATCAGTTGGAACTCTCTGGTAATTCGCAAAACGGTGAACTTAGCAGCCTGCAGCTCCTCTTCTAGCTCTTTAGCTTTTCGGAGTTCTATTTTAACAATTACCAGTTCGTTCTGCGTGGCTTTTAGATCATCCTGGGCTGCTTTCAGCAGCTGCTGATTCTGTGTCGCTGCATTTTTTGGCTTCATTGCACCATATGCGGCCTTGGCTGGAAACAGATGACTGTCGTTCCAAGCTGGTCATTTCAGTGTCCTCGTTGCTTGGCTGATCCGAGGAAGTGAGATTTACATCTTGTGCACACACCCCATCAAAGTTGTCTCCTTGACGTTGGGTTGACAACTGCTGCAGATTTGTTGCACAGCGCTGCTTAGGGGGTGGCCTTTGTACTTATGGACGTTGTGACGGCACGTTTAATACACTTGGCATAGCATGCTCATCAGGCGTCTTCTACCAGACGCGTAGTTTGAGAAGAAGTCACTATCAACAAAGTGCTTTCAGCAGACCTTTGTGTGTTTAGTTATTTGGAATTTCTTGCCTTTATCTCGGCGTATAGCCACAATCCACTTTTTTTTTCAGGCCAGGATCACTTGGGAATCCTAAGAATTAAACCTAAGAAAGGGTTAAAAAATTGCATTAGCCCAGAGAAGCAAACAAAAAAAAAACATCTCGGAGTTGTTTTCTATACTATTCAAATTGTTATCCCCTTAGGAAAAGGAACAATTTATTACTGTGTTTCTAGGTTGGCTGATAACTATAAAAACTATGAACGGGCGTTGAGTAGTAACCACATGGGATTTTGGCGAGCTCACTAAAATCGCACCGTGAAAACTCTATGCGAAGCAGAAATTTGACTGAAAACGTAGAAGTACCTCGATGACGAAACTAACTGAAAATACATTGAGACCAACAGGAAATCTGACGCGAAATTCATCGGGCGAATTCAACACACTTAAAAATGACGAAAATATATACCTCCAATGATTTTACATCAGCCCACGCTAGCGCATCAGTGAGGTAATCTTTACAAACTGCTCCTAATCGTAGTATTTAACGCCGATAATAATAAAAACGGAAGCAAGCGCGAGCAGTTCACGCGAAGTGCCCACTGCGAGCCTGAACACTTGTCCATCGCGACCAGGGAAAGTACACACTCGTCCAGCAGTGCAGCACGCATGCCAACGATTTAAACAGATCACCTTCCCTACTTTTGAACGCAAGCGGTTTTTCAGTACACGTGGCCAGCATGGTTTCCGTTCATACAACAGGGGCCGAATTCTCTAAAACAACGGGGCGTCGCTTTGAAACGACGGGGTAGCGCCATGCAAATGCATGTGTTCTGGGGTTGGGGCCGTCGCTTTAACGAAGCTGTGCAAGCTGCGGGAGCTGCAAAAAAGCACTGTGGCAAGGGCACGAAGCGACACCCACTGCCCCCCATCGTTTCACTTGTCGCTTCGCGCCCTTGCCACAGTGCTTTTCTGCAGCTCCCGCTGCTTGCACAGCTTCGTTAAAGCGACGGCCCCAACCCCAGAACACATGCATTTGCATGGCCCTACCCCGTCGTTTCAAAGCGACACCCCGTCATTTTAGAAAATTCGGCCTCAGATCTGCTACGGCAGGTTCTAGCCTCACGTACGTACTGAGTACGTACGTACCTTGTTCTCGGGCGCGTCTTTCGTGGCACGCTGGCTGCCCAAAAGCACGGAACAGCATCCTGGCATCGCGGATGTGTTCACACGATGACGACTAGCGTCTGCAGGGTACAAGAGGCCCCAAAAAGTACAAAAGATGGGAAACTTAACCCAAAGAGCGCTGATGCGTCCCGCGCGTGCATGCCGCGTGCTGGCAAATTAATCAAGTAAAGGCAGACGAGAGCAGTTGGTGTGTCCGTTACTAGGCGGAGCTGGCTTTCTTAAATGGTGTATTGCGGTTTTGTTACATGTTGTGTGTTGTATGCTTGTTGACTACAGTGTAATTGCTATGTGATACGAAGGTGAAATCTGATGTGTGTCTTTTGGTCGGTGTAACGTACTGTTGTAATGTCAACTGGAGACCTGAGAACACCCGCACAAGCCATTTGATCAGCGTCCTCAATTCCAGGGATTCCACAGTCGTCTGGTACGCAGCATGAAGTTATTTAAAAATTTATGGTAAATGTAGACATTAGAACCTTTAAAAGAACAATGATCCCAAAGTACTTAGAAGAACTTTCTGAGGGCAGTGCATGCGCAACGATTACGGAATCTGAGCACAGGGTGGACTTCGGAATTTTTTGTTCGATGATGCGATTAGTAATGAGTAAGATGCCTAACGCTTCTGCCATGTGAATACTGTTGTGAAAATTCCTCGTTTTACTGAAGCAAAAATTTGGTGCGTGCGCTGCGCAAGAGACAGTAAAAGCAATTTTGGACGCATCGCTGAACAATTCTGCGCACACGTACTTGTCCTGCAAGAACAGTAAGTGCTCCAAAATCACATTCCTGGGTACCCAAGTTTTCTTTACTTGCGTAAATGACAGGTCCCATGATACAGGACGTAGATGCTAAGGTGGAATGAAGGGATGCCATTAATAATGGGCGGACTTTAATTTAGAAGCCTCCGTCCTTACTGTGAGAGAGAAAGGTAAGAAAATAAATGGTCTGTTAAACATAGTTGTAACTTTATGTAATATTCTTGATAGGATTAAGATGATGGTTGGTGAGAGACACAATTTTAGGTGCACACAGGAAGTCAACATGCTCCCGCTGATCCTCTAAGCACCATTTCTCACACTCGACATAAACTCTCGAGAGGGCTAGTGGGGAAAGCGCTGCATGAGACGGGAAAGCCAAGATGCGGCAAAGCGTCGAGCATTTTCAGTGTGGTGTTTGTCGCGACCCATACTTCATACGGCTGTAGTCAAGTTGGGACCCTACCAAGGCAGTTTAGAAGGGCAGCAGTAGTTGTTGGTCGGCCCCGTAGGATTGGGTTTAGAGGGCCTTAAGAATGTTCATTGTTTTTAGGCATTTGCATTTAAGCTGTTTGATATGCGGAATGAATATAAGATTTTTGTCTAATCGAATGCCTAAAAACGTGCGCTCATTTTTCACAAGAATCCAAACGCCGTTAAGAGTGATATTTGGGTATGGGTGGACCCCACGCTACCTTGAGAACACAGCACAAGATATCTTTGAATGATTAAGTTTAAAACCATTCTTGTCTGCCCAGCCGGCAGGTTTCGTGACGCTAAGGTGGACTTGACGTTCGCAGATTGACATCATACATCTTTCACGGGATGTACGTCATCTAGACACATGCCGGAAGAGATTGTTGCGGCAATGCCTTTCCAAGAGTGTTGATCTGAAGTATGAAAAGAGTACAGCTGAACACGCCACCTTTCGTCACGCGATTTTCTTGCACATGAAACCTTTGACACTGCACAAATGCATCCCAGAACGAACACATCCCACTTTTCTGATTGTAGTGCCACGAGTTGATCGTTTGTGGGTCTCCCCGCCCTGAGGCCTGCCTGGCAGCTCTCGAGAAAACCCTTGTACTCCAAGATGTACAAGAGCCCAGGGTTTATCATCTTCCCTAGAAGCTTGCATAGACAACTTATCAGGGCAATGGGTCGATAGCTAGCTGGAGAAGAAAGGTCCTTCCCCTTTTTTAAGAATGCCACAACTATGGCCTCCATCCAAGACCTTGGAACGTGCCTAGAAAGTCACATCTTGTTTTAAAGGTGAAGAAGAGTTACAAGAGTTTATGCGTTTAAGTGCTGTGTCATTGTAAATGGGATGTCATCTGGGCCTGGAGCTCAGAGTTTAAATGTGCTCAAGGCTTCCCTCAGCTCATGAATACAAAAACTCGGATTTATAAGAGGAGGTTGACTTGCCGTAATCCAGTAAAGACTTTTTTCGGCCGCGAGTCCGTGTTTCATGAATATGTTTTTCCAGTGTGCTGAACTGGACACGTCTTGTGAGTGTTGTGCGGGTGTGTCCGAGTGGCCTTCGAGTGTGTCCCCTGTTGTGCTGACCAGAGGCAGGCTGTATGTTTGTTGTCCTTTGAGTTTGCGTATTCTTGTTCATACTTTTCGTGCGTCTGTGTAGTTTATTGATGGTATGAGTGAGTGCCAGCTATTTCGTTTTGCCTAGCGGTGGATACGTTTTCCTAACGCCTGTGCCCTTTCGAAAGAAAGGAGGTTATCCGACTTTGGGTAGCGACGAAGGATTCCCCACGCCTTGTTCTGGGCCTTTCGCGGCTGCCTACAGTCTTTATTCCACCACGACGTCTTCTGGTTGTGGAGGGCACGAGAGGAGTGTGGAATCGACTTTTCGTCCGCGTCGATGATGGGGGCCGTGAGTACCTGGGTTGGCTCTTCTGTCGTATAAACGTGTAGGGTAGTTTGTCTCTATCAATGTATTCCAGATAGCTCATTATTCATTGAACCTTTTCTAGCAAACTTGACTGCGCGGGCGTTTACCTATATATGTTAGTGAGGCGAAGAAGTGGACACTACCTTATCGGTCCGTGCCAGCACCCCACTCAAGACATGGAAAGAGAACTGCAGAACCAATAGCCAAGTCAAGATATATGTATTGAGCTCTAGGTTCTGGTATGGAGGCTGGTTTGTGTTAAAAAAGCATGCTTCAGAAGATGTTAGAAACTGCTCTATCAGGCGAGCTGAAGAATCCGTGAGAGAAGAGCTTCAAAGAGAATTGTGCGTCGTAATAATGTCGCCTGTGAGAATGCATGGTCAGGCCAGCTGGTCAATCTGCACCTCCAACTGCAAAATCAGTGGGAATGTATATGGAGCATACCGTTTTTTACATATTAAATATTACTGTGCCGGTTGCTACAGTCTGAAGAAAAGTTTTCATAGTGATACGTGGCATGCTATGGATTTCCTGGCGTATATTGACACACTGCCGGAACAGTGTGTGCGGCTATCCCTGTCCTTCCTAATACCATGTAACTATTGAACACATTTGTGTGCTTGGAGTATACATGAATCTCCTGGACACACAGTCATCATCATCATCATCAGCAGCAGCAGCCCATCTATGCCCACTGCAGGGCAAAGGCCCCTCCCATTATTCCCCTATTACCCCGGTCCTGAGCCAACTGTGACCAATTTATGCCAGCAAACATCTTGATCTCATCTGCCCACCTAACATTCTGCCACACTTGCAACGCTTAAGCTCTCTAGGTATCCACTCTGTAACCCTTAATGACCAACGGTTATCTTGCCTTCGCATTAAATACCCTGCCCACGTCCATTTCTTCTCAATTTCTACAAGTATGTCCTTAACACACGTTGGTTCCTTGACCTACTCCGCTCTCTGCTTAATTTTATACCTATCATTTTCCGCTCCATTGCCCGCTCAGTTGTTTTCAATTTAAGTTGAACCCTCTTAGTGAGGCTTCAAGTTTCTGCAACGTTGGTGAGTACCGGTAAGATGCAGCTGTCATACACTTTCTTCTTCAGGGACAATGCAATGGTTGGCTGCTACTCACTATCTGAGAATGTCTGCCGTATGCACTCCACTCCATTCTGATCATTCTAATTATCTATGCCTCATGGTTCGGATCCAGGGTCACAACTTGGCCTAAGTAGATGTGTCCTTTTACCACTTCCACTACCTCGCCCCCTAACCCAAACTGCTGTGCTGTCCCGAGGTTATTGATTATTACTTTAGTTTTCTGCTTATTAATTTTCAGGCCCATGGTTCTACTCTGTTCCTCTAGTGCGGAAAGCATGCTTTGCGATTCGTCCCCCAAGTTACTTAGCAAGGCAACGACATCAGAAATCTGAGGTTACTGAGGTATCCTTCATTAAACCTTACCCCCACCTGTTCCCAATCCAACGTTCTGAATACGTCTTGTAAACATGCTGTAAATACCATTGTAGAGATTGTGTCTCCTTGTATGACGCCCTTTCATATATGTATTTTACTGCTCTCCCTATGAAGAGCAGTAAACACATTAATAATGGCTCATTAGCATGCAGAAACTCGTACAGGTCGTCACAATTTTTAAGAAGGCGTCTACAGATTGTTTGGGTTATGTTTCCTCTTCCCATTATTAAGTGTGGGAGCTACTAGGGTGTGTATGTTTATGTATTGACTTTCGAGGCGGTGACTCTTGTTTTTTTGGCTTGTCGGGAGGCTTTGGCGTTAGGACATGTCTGTTGTTGTGTGCCGCAGACAAGAACGGCCCGACGTCCATTACAACATCGGATGTCCTTAGAGTGCCTGAGTGATCAGGTTCCTTGTACCACGTACCATTTTGAGAACGCTTCTCGTGTCTGGCAACTATCGAGGGTTTCGAGAATGCCTCCGATGGCACAGAAAATGCGGAGGGGTTTGAAACGGCCGCCGCTACCTCCATCTCCACCTCCTCCGTTTCCTCGCGAAAGCGCTGGGCCGGTGGAGAAGAAACAGTGGATGCAGCAGCATACCCAAACGACGTGCTGGCCACAACAGCCGCTGCTGGCTCAGCGAGCGGTGCGGAGGCGGGTTGGGCTTCCTGAGGCAACCCAGGGGGGAGGAAGGAGGGGGAATGCGGGAGAGACGAACACCGACTCTCGGTATTGGGTACCTGCTGCAACCAGACGCCGTTCCACCCCCGGCCACCTGCGTCAGCGTACTTCCGCAGAGGGAAAGAGGCTAATCTCTTTCGCCCCTCTGGGAAATGTTTTCGTTTAATTTAAGATTGATGATCTTCTTTTCCTGTTGTAATTTCTCACAGCTGCGGGACCGTCCCGTGTGCAGTCCCTGGCAGTTTGCACAGCTGAAGGTGGTGTTGTAGCTGTTTTCTGTGGGGTGGTCATATGCGGCGCACTTCGCACAGCTTGTTCTGCCACGACAAGAAGTTGTACCGTGCCCGAACCGCTGGTACTTGAAGCAGCGGAGCAGGTTAGGTATGTATTGACGCACGCCACACCTAATGAAACAAGAAGTGATGTATTCAGGAATCTTCGATCGGTTCAAAGCCAAGAGGATGCGTTTTGTCGGTACTTGTATGTTATCTCTACGGATTGTGACCCTCCTGACGGCTGTAACGCCTTGATCCTTCAGGCCTTCCGGAAGGTCAGCCTGTGTTTCGCTTAGCAGATCTGGCTCAGATATCACACCCTGCGAGCTGTTGAGGCTGCGTTGGGGCGTGTCACATAGGTCCAGATGTACCATGCGGGTTCGGGTGAGGAGATTTGTGGCTCGCTGCTGTGTCTTGACTTCAACTAACAATTTGCGTGTTTGTAGTTTGTTTGCCTAGACTTATTTGCCAATGACTGCGCAAACAAACTTTGAAACGAGAAATACAGACTGGGAGGAGACGGGTTTTGATTTATAAACTCATTCAAATACCAGAAAACGGGGATAGTTGTCAGGTTTGGGGGATGTGATGTTTGGAAGAAGTGGAAATGGTACATCGGTACGGCCCCTTCGCAGGGACCTATCATGTTTGGAAGGGATTCTGATAATACCATATACATAATATAAAATCACGGAAAGGGAATACTTCCTTCGTCAGCCTTACGCCGATAGCTGAAGAGGTCGCGGAGCTGTCTGCCTGGTAAATAGACAGGGAGTCCATCCGCCGGAACTTGACCTGGGCTCTGACAGCCATCGTCTGTGGTTTCTGCCCTTCAACTTAAAACTCCTAGCCACAGAAGAGTACAACGAGAGCATGGTGCTCGGGTTCCGCGGGGCCATCAATACCATGGCCAATGTTATTCAAGGTGCACTGTGCGGGGCGTTCATCCAAAGAAGCGTGGAAACAGACGAAACAGCCGAACAAGCACAGAGGACGCTATTCCTTTCTTCTTGTCCGGCTGCTTCGTCTCTTTCCGCGCTTCTTTGTTTCTGAAGAAACACTTTCACTGAGTAGTCCGACTTGCCACTCTGCATCTCCTGCCACTAATATGGGATGGGCAGTATTGTTGCCGACAACAATAGTTAGTAACTGAGCGTTAACTAAAGCTTGGTTTTAACACACTTTTGGCTCCCATCTACCTGAAGGTGATTGCTGATAAACTTACCTAAGTGGTCAAACTGTCAAGTTCATATAAAGCGCTCTGTGATTGCTGTAGGATTATTTTTCAAATACTACAGCTGATGAAACGTACACCACTACTACTTAAAAACGAACCTGAACTCGCCAGTACGCAGGGCTAACGCTAGATATTGAACGTTCAGCATGATGGGCGATTACAGGACGAAGATTGCGACTTCAATAACAATGATATAAGTAAGCAGGACGAAGTATAACCCAAAGATAGAATCACCCTAGGTAGTGGCTTTAAGCTGTCCCCATAGGCCAAGGTGACGTCTGGGTGGACAAGTAACTGGTTAATCACCACTACTTCACCGGTTACTCTTATTAGGTGGCCTAATTTCTCACAGACGACCTTTATTGTGAAAGGTAGTATTTCAAATGCACCCGATTTCGATTTATTTTTCATGGTCCCTTTGAACCACTAAATATTTTTTGCACTGCATGAATACGTGACGGCGATTGAAAGCATCAGGCATGCGGAGAATGGCTATGACGCTTCGATCAGGAACTTGAAAGGCCATTTTCGGTGTAGAGACCTGTTCATAGCAAATCATGTCCATTCCCTCCTCGCTACCTCTTGTGAAGACATCTGCGGATGTCGGGAGGCTACAGAGCTTCTAAGACGAGATAGCTGTTCGGCTACACGCATTGGATGGAGTAGGCGTGGAGCCCGACCGGTGCGCTGTCATAATCTATCGTGTCCTGCTAAGGGCATTGCACTGCGACATAGCTCTTCTTTACCGGCAAGGCGTGCACGAATCAGCAGCACAAGAGGTGACCGGTGATGCCAAGCAAGTCCAGATCTTTGAGTTTCTGCGAATTCAGGGGTAAATTCAGGGAAAGGGCACATGTTCACCACCGGCCCTGAGGTTTGACGCCCTCCAGCACCCCGGCAGACATCGCATGAGTATTTTTTCCACCATCAGCCGCAGCGCCGCATGCGAAGTCTTTGCTTTCTCGCATTACATTGTTGGCCCCTTTATGATGGTCGAGACCATGGGATCACATATTCCACCACGAATGTGCCACCAGACGAGAAGCGACAGCGCCTGCAAGTGGGCAGGCATTGGTTCCGGTCCTGCAGGAAAAATTATGTTGCACGTGCCTGTCAGACTGCTAGAACCATGTCTTGCAGCCGCTGTTCCCGGCGACGTCGCCGCTGTTCCCGGCGGCATGGCTCAGCCAGACGACGTGCACGAAACCAGGCGTGCCAAGTTGTCTGCTCTATGGGACTCCCCACGTGCCGAGACCTTCCCACTAGGCATTCTCGGTTATCACAGCCTCAACCAGCGTCACAGTGCCCACTTCAGTTTACCTGCATACGTAGCACGCGTGGGCGACTAGTCCCAATGGCCAGATTCTGTGAGGGTTCTGCAAGACGCAGGCAGCCTATACGACATGAGCGCATGTACTGTGGTGTTTTAACGCCTGCTGTTTTCTTCCTCCTGCTCGACATTTGGATCTCGGCGGCGAGGGAGTGGGTTTATTCTGATAAACAACAGCCCTCATGGGCACGGGGGACGGGCCTAGCTCGCTCCTCGCGCTCGTGGCAGTGGCTCGTGTGGAGCACCAGGAATCAGGCGAATGCTCTGCGGCTGTTTTTCTCCATCGCTTTCCGCGACAACCACTGCGGTCGTGCTCAGCACTGTGCTACCCCTGTTTTCTACTCGGAAACGCCGGACAGCATTCACGCTTGTCGAAGCGCGTTTTCGGCTTCATCTCATCACTAGCCAGGGGACGAAATATGGCAGTGTCGTGACCTCCTCGCCACGGAGCATCGCGGGCGAACTTGGCGATATCCTCAATGCCCTACGTCCTGTAGCAGCGTACCCCCACATCAAAGCCGCGATCATCTATCGCAACTCCGAGTCGGTGCGCAGCAGGCTAAGCATGCTTCTGAATATCGGCGTGCTCTTTGACAGGCAGCCCAAGGAACTAGTTCATCGCATGAGGCATGTGAAGCTATCATGGCAAGGACCTTGACCACCTATTTCTTCCGCAGCTCTTCCCTGAATGCCTCTCACAGGACCTGGTCTTGGTACTTGCCGCTTCCGAATACCTACAACTTGGCAAGCTGGCATGACTGCCTCACCGCACGTGGACTACTCCCGCCCCCAGCATCACCACAGTCCTCAGACCTGCCTTCACCTGAAGTGACGACTCCAGCCTCGGTAAACGTGAGAGCTCAATTGATGAATTGAGTCTTTAGGTGGCATCATTCGCAGAACTGTGGCCCCTCGCCGTGTACTTAAAATTTTTCCTTCATCATGTTTGCAGAGCCCAGCCCTTCGGCTGTCTGTTGACATCATCGTAGCTTCGGCGATGCCACCAAAAGTGCAGCCAATGCTCCTCATGGACACGAAACTAGGAGACTGGACACTGGTGGCGGTGAGGGAATCCGGTCACGCAGTCAGCCTCCTCTTTAACGTCCCAAACAAGGTTGAAATCAACCAATCTTACTGGATACTGTAGCCGAGGTCTGCGTCCTACTAGACTTCTTAGGTGAACCGAAGACTTCCGGAAATAACCTCTGTCATCTCTCGGTATCAACAACCCGCTTATCAACTCCAACGGCCAGCGATCACTCATAGTCACTTTGGTTACGTCGACGCTTTTCGTGGCTTTTGAGAATTGCTGACGTTAATTAAGCACTCAACTCTTCCTGCTAATTTTGTGGCTTTCTTCAACCTGGCCTCACTCACCTGGCACCTTGAGTAATCTTGGTGACGGTATTGGCGACACCTCGGACACTTGCCCCAAACATAAGTTGTAACCTTGTGTGGCGATGTGTTTTAAGGTGAATGGTAGAAACCACGAGCGTGTGGTCAAGCTCCGGCGGATGGGGTTCAGGTGCTTCAACCTCAAGGATAACCTCTGTCAAACGAATTGTAATCCGGAGAGAAAATGAAGAAATCCCAACGAAGCATCTTGTCCTAAATCTTGATTTCACTTCACAGCCGGCACGAAAAGGTCAAAATGGGCTACGTAGGCTTTATTGGGCGACCATATGTCCCTAATCCCAGGTGATGCCTTAAGTGCCGACGATATGGCCATCGAACTCAATTGTGTCGAGGAAAGCTGACTTTTATGAAATGTGCCGAGACTCATCATTTGTTGGATGACTCTCGAAACAGCACAGCAGAATTCCCGAATTGCAGCGGGGTACATGCTGCCTATTCGAAAACCTGGCCGACATTCAAAACTATAAAGACATTCCACAAATGAACGTAAGAGGCAACATCACCTTTGCCGAGGCACCCCAAAAACACAGGCGGCTTTCGTCCACATCCTACCCAGGCAGCACAGGTCGGTAGGGCCTAACAGAAGCCGGTGTACTTCGGCCGGTGATTTTCCGACCGGCCTTTTTCTGGCAGACGTGTTCGGCCCGTGTCCAAATGTGGGCCTTTTGGCCGTACACGGCCGTGCTCCCATACCTATCCAACGGCCAGTCTCCGTCGGCCGTTCAAAAGGCCAGATTCTCGCCGTAGGGCTCCGGCCATTCCAAAGCCACCCGTGTGCGGCCGAAATACGGCCACCGGAGGACAGCCGAGATGCGGTCGTCGGACTCCAGCCGTACTAAACCTGCCAGAAATTCGGCCATGCTGCGGGCATGGGAGTTCAGCCACAGTACGTTAACTGTACTGAGGCGGGTGAACAACTACTGCATGCAGCGCAAGCAGATGACTCAGTCGCGCTGTGCAGCAGCACAAACCCTCCATTTTGGGTCGCTGAGCCCATATCAAAGTGAGCCCGCACGCCACCACCCGTCCAGTCTTCAGCGCAGCCTTGCTTAATTATCAGCGTCAGTTCACAGCAAAATTCATTTATTAAAAAGTGCTCACAATTGGTGTATTGTCCAGATGTATCGTCCAGGACTTGATATCTTCTGTGGGGCGGCTTACCTGTAATAAACGCGGAAGGAGGGGGGGCGGCCGCGGAAGGTGCATATTTTAGTGGGTTTAATTTCACAAAGATGAACGTATCGCTTTTAGCCATTTTATTTTAGGACTGTCTTCCTGAAGACTTCCGTGCTCTGACTAAATCAACCATTTTTCAACAGTTGGTTCACCAGTTTAGTTTTATATAAAACCGGCGCGAATGCCTTTACGAAGCGTTTTGGTACTCCACAAAACACTCAAGAGCATTTAGCATAATTTATTTCCCACAAAAATTATGTCTAGTTTTTCACCATTTTTCTTGGAAAAAACTTTTCTGCTCGACCAACTTTACTGATGATCTTTTACAGTGCTGATTCTAGGAGAGTTCGAACAAGAACTTTCATTTTCAATCTATTTTTGATGTTGTTTTCATGAGTTACGAGCACACCAATTTATAGTCTAAAAGAACTTCATTTTTCTCTAAAGTCGTACTTCGTTAAAAAAATTGTAGTAGCGTTGCGAATGACGCCCTGCTTCTGGTGGCTGCAGTTGTATCCCTCTGTGTTCTCGCAAGGAAAGGCGTAAGACTATAGTATCATAATTTGTTTCCAACTGATAAGATCGCAATGGTAGTATGCATTCGGCAAACCTTACATACTGCAATCCGATGAAGTAACAATGCAGAGCACGAAGGTGAGCATGATCTCAGGCTCTTCTACGTTTATCACCGACAAAAATAGTTCAAATTGTTTTTCGCCAAATACCTGCAACATGTTTCGAATTTATTAACATCCTAGTGTGCTGATTCAGAAAAGTCGTTGAATGTTAAAACGTGTGATAACGCCACCTTTAGAAGTAAACCTTCATTTCAATTGAATACGTATACCGTAAATTACGCTGCTTTAAGAAGGTCCGGGAAATATAAATAACTAGGAGTGTATTTAACGATATGTTAGAGGTTAAAAAGGCACGTTCACAACATAAAAGTTACGGCTGCACGTGTTTTTTGTCTTTCTGTGGCAAAATTTCAGCGAACCTCCATTTTACTTAAAAGAACAACCATATTTCACTCATGTGCGCTCAGTGTTGGAATACGCACGCGTTTGTGTTGCTCCCTACCCCTAAGAGCTGGTTGATAGCGAAGACCGCTAACAGAATTAAAAACGTACATTCTTGGCCCGTAAGTCGGCTGGTCTCCATCACAACACCGGTTGCCCGAAGAAAACGAATATTCTCCCGCCGGACGCGCGGTTCACAGTTGAAAGAGCGAATGCGTGGCAGCCGCGTTGTCCAACGGGGATGCTATGTCCAATGGGGCGGTCCACTCGGCACTCCCCGGACATCCGAGGAGGAGAGGGATGTCGGACCCTTCCTAACTGGGTAAGAAGAATAGCCGAAAACTCGCGCTTTTGCGCGCCCTTGCCTTTCGTTGGTGGGGAGTCCTTGAGATGGCACCTATTGAGCTCCTGTGCGGTAGCCGCTCGCTTGACGCCCTTTAAGGCCAGTTATTTTCGGTGAACCACCGCCGTCTTGGGGCGGACATCTCTGTCGGGTCGGTTTCTCTAAAGCCCTCCATTTCTTGAGGGGGCGAATAGCCTCGAGCTGATGCGTCGACGAAGCCGGCTGGCGAGGCGGGGTAGCGGCTATGACTGGCGAGGCTTAGCTCACCCGTCCGTGTGGCACAGTCTTCTTGTGGCACTAAATGGTAATCCGATGGCCTAAAAGGTTAACTGGTAATGTCCAGCGAGTCCTTGCACATTGCCCATTTACCTATGACCACTCATTACTGCTTGACAAACGAAGTTCGTTCATTTAGAACGTAGAAACACCGAACGGATTAAGCGCGACTGCATCGCTAGGCTCCCTAACGGCTTTTTCCTCACCGACAAAAAAACCCGACCCACACTGGCGAGTCTTTCCAAACACGTATGGGCAAGAATTCTCGGCGACCAGACGCGTTCCGTTTTTCGGCTGTACACCTCTTGCCGAAAGAATAACGTACAACCTGAGACCTTATGTCGGCTGGTCCCCTCTTAAACACCGGTTGCCAAATATTCTGCGACCGTTCGCTTGCCGTAATTCGGCCGAGGACCGCTAACCGAATGAAAAACGTACATTCTGGGGCCGTAAGTCGGCCGGTCACCATCATAACACTGGTTGCCCGAAGAAAGCAAATATTTTCCCGCCGGACGCGCGGTTCACAGTTAACAGACCGAATGCGTGGCAGCCGCGTTCCGGCCGGTTTCCTGTCGAACACCAACTGCCACAAGAATACGAATATTCTAGGGCCAGTCGCTTGCCGGGCTTCGGCTGAACACCGCTTTCCAAAGAAAAAACGAATGTGCTATTGCCGTACTTCGGCGGGTTTCTTTCTGAACATCGGCAGCCGAAAGTGAACTGAATATCTGGCAGCCGGGTACCTGCCGTTGTGTTTCTGAACACGGACGGCTGGAGAAACGCCGAAGCGCTGGTTCCCGAATTTTGGCTGCTAAACGTATGATCAGTGTCTGCGAGAACCTGGATGCTGGCTGGACATCCCAGAAAGCGGCCATAGATGGGCCGGTCATGGGACACACTTTCTGTGCCGCCTAGGTAGACGCGGCCCGCCGGGGGCGACTTATGGTCAGCGTGGTGGCACATGGTCAGCGCGGTGACACAGTGTAGTCTTGTTCATGGTGTGTTGCTGTCTCATCCCCCAACAGTGCTGCTACCTGCGGCCTCCACAATGCCAGTAGAGGCAGTGGTAGCCCCGTTTCTAACCGGACTGGCTTCGGCAGCCCAGAGTCGTGAGGAATCGCTGAGTGTGACGACTCCACTAAACGTGGCGACTGCAATAGCTGCCACAAGCGGTACTGCTCCCCCCGTTTCTGCTCCACCTGGGAAAGCGACAACGGAGGGCACTGACACGGAATGGCCCACGGCAGCCCCCATCTTCGCCCCACAGCCTGCCCTGCCCGTGGTGCGTCGGACGTTCGCGATGATCGCTGCCGAAACGAAGGGCACCCCAAGGGATGCGATGTCCAACGGGGCGGTCCACTCGGCACTCCCCGGACATCAAACAATTTTTCTTCAATCAAACACCTTTATTTCCTTTGAAAAGGAGGAGTACGGGACTAAAAGCTCGCGCAGCTTGACGAGGTCCCGACCCCATTACAAGTCAGCAAACAGCAGCATGATGATCAATAAGGAACACTGAATGCAAATAAATTGACAAGTGTTACATAACATCGAGTAATAGCAAACTTTTGTGCCATAACGCAATAACAGTACAGAAACGTTCATAGGCATAGTCATTAAGTGACGTGAACACTAAAAGCAGCAATCCGAGGAGGAGAGGGATATCGGACCCTTCCTAACTTGTTCGCAGCGTAAGGAATGGGTCCATTTATCCAATCCACCAGAGAGGCAAACAAGCCCTCCGAGAGGTCGAGCCTTGAAATACAATACATAAACGACACACTCCAATAGCTCCGAACATTTCTGAATGGGAAGACAAAACATAATTCAATGAAGCTGCAGAAGCCTTCTTCAAACTCTTCACGATTCATACGAGATACTGCATCCTATTCAGCCAAGTGTCACGTGTCTGCAGAAAACTGACCTTAAAAGTAAACAAAATTTGTTATAGATATAAGCTATTCAGAAAGAATTGAGCAGGCTGCACACACTATTCTGACGGCGTGGAAATAATAGCTCAGAAATGCTCAGCATGCCACCCTGTCAATTTGAACACTGTCCGTGAGGTTGTCGCAAGTCGCGCAATAATATTTAATAGGTTGATAACGATCTGCTTTCTTTACATCCGTCCTGATCTTCCACTTTCAAACTGTGTCTTCGAGGCGCTGGTGGACCTGCTGGTAGAACCATACGCCTCACAGGCGACCTGAATGGGCACAATTTTCTTTCTGGCTCTTCTCGTACGGGTGCCCCAGGTCGCCTGAAACAGAAGTTTCTGACATCATCTGAAGCCCCCCTTTTTTTAAACAAAACAGCTTGCATACCATAACTTAGCACACAACACATACTGATATCTTCACTTGGCTATTGAATCTGCAGTTCTCTTTCCATCACTTGAGTGGGACGTGGGCACAGATTTTTATGGCAGTGAGCACTTGCCCACTTCACTAACAAATATAAGTAATGGCCGAAGCAGTTCGTCTTCCAATAATAGGTAAATGTAGCAAGAACAATGTGGAATGCATTCACAGAAAAAGTACACACTGTCCTGACCATAAGTGTGGTTTAAGCGAATTGGTGGTGCGCTTCATGCATAAGCAAAAAAAAAAGCTGACCTTTCCCGGAGAACGCAAGAAAACACACTTGTTATGGCGCAAAGAAAACATCCCCCTCGCGAGGGGCACGATCAAATGCAGAGTATTTCCGCGGGGGGCGCGCCTGCAAGTCGTATGGATTACGTATTGGTTGTTGTTGTTGTAATTGTCTTCCAGCGTAGACATTGTCGATGAAGTCGATGGTGAAACGTGAAACGTGCCGTGAACCCCCTGCCGCGGCTATGACGCAACGTGGAGCGGCTATGACGCAACATAGCGCGGCTATGACGCAACACAATCCTACACAATCCACTTTAATCCCATCCAATCCAATCCAAATCCAAACCAATCCAAGCCAAGCCAAGCCAATCTAAGCCAATCCGAACGAATCCAATCCAATGCCCCTCGCGAGAGAGTGTTATAGCGCCGAAATCGCGCCACCACACGAACGCGTGATGTTGACGTCACGATCACGCCACAGATGTTAGCGACCGGAGCGCGCGCGAGTGACATATGTGGTTTAAGCCCGAACCGACCGCGGCGAGAGAGCGCGATGCGAGCGCCCCCACCTGTTCTTGCGCGCGAACCGACTTGCTCAGCGCGAACCCAACGCGGCGAGAGAGGGTGTTGCGCACGTCCCCACCTGTTGTGCGCCCGAACCGAACGCGGCGAGAGAGGGTGTTGCGAGCGAAGAGAAGGCGAGGAGGACGCGGGGGAGAGGGCGCACCTGTGGCCGACGGTCGAATGAGTCAAGGATATAAGGCGCGTTCGTAACGTTCCATTATGTGTCGGCTTTGTGGCGCAGTGGGTACAGCACCATGTACCTTGCGTTCCGCCCGCAGAGTCGTGGGATCGAAACCTGGCGCCGGTAAGTATTATTTTTTTATATAGTGTAGGCCCTGGAGCGATGCGGACTGCGGACGTCAACGCGGGTGACATCGTGAGTTACTGAAATGCTCTGCATTTAAAATCCAAACTTCTCCACACATCCATAAAACACCTAAGCGTGAAGAAGCTACCTCACTACTCACGGCGCGCATCCTTGACGCCGCCGAGAAGTCCATTTCCTAGGCCTCTGCTGTCCCACGAGGCCAAGGGAGGCCGAGGTCAATTGAAGACACTAGGCGGATGTGAGAGACCCAGAACATGGTTTGGAGTGTCCACCGTCGGTACCCCGCGTCGCAAAACCGAAATTTTTAAAACGGGTGAAAGCATTTGGGTAGTACGTGCCGCGTGAGGCAACACAAGAGAGTTGGCACCGACACTAGTAAAATCCGTACGCGTATACGCAAACTCAAAAACAACAAACACACGGACTGCCCCTGGTTAGTACAACAGGGGACACACTGGAAGACCAGGCTGACGCACTGGCACAAACTTCCAACACGTGCCCAGTTCTGCACACTACACGAACACTTTCGTGAAGCATAGAGCCTCTTGTGAAAAGATGTCCAACATGGCAACAACAAATCACAGACTCCTTACAACTGCCTGTTTTCACTACATGAGCTCAGTGCTGCTCTGAGCACTCGTAAACCCACACAGGCCCAGACAACATGACATATACTATAATACAACACTTACATGCAGACACACTTGAAACACTTCTTCAACTATACAACAAAATATAGCTTTTTGGGGCAGCTTCCTAAGTGCCGGAGGGGGGCCATTGTAGTGGATTTTATGAAAAAGAGAAAAAACCCCTCGGGCCCCTCAAGTTACCGCCCCATCACCTTGGCAAGCTACCTGTGCAATCTTTTCGAGAAAATGGTAAACAGGAGACTGATGTACTTTCTTGAGTACAATAGAATTGTCGAGTGCTGCCAGACAGGCTTCGGGCGGGGCGATCCACGAACGACCAACTCGTGAAATTGAATCGTATATCGATGATGCCTTCGTGCATAAACACTTTTACCTTACGGTCTTTTTCGACTTTGAGAAAGCCCATTACATCGGTTGCCGTTACGGAATTCTTACTGACGTCAAGTTATTCGGTGTCTCGGGTAACATGTTAAGCACCCTTATTAGTTATTTGTCGGAAAGAACCGTTCTCCGGAGAGTCCGCAGGGCAGGTTCAAGGGATCACGTGTAAGAAAATGGCGTGCCTCAAGGTGGAGTAATAAGCTGCACTCTTTTCATAGTCCAGGTGAACTTGCTTGGGAAGGGATTGCCGCCTTCAATATATTATTAAATTTATATAGATGACGTCCATACCGTTCAAATCATGCATATGTCCATCTGGGAACGTCAAGTTAATAATAATCAATCAATCTATCTATCATAGTGCCAAGGTACAGCCGTAGCCTTTGTTCTGGCGCACTTAAGAAAAAGACCGACGACGACGACACAAATACATCCACGCGTGAGAAGAACAACAAAATACAAGCGAAAAAAAAACTAGAATGAAGAATAAAGGTCATTTAACAAAATCAATGATTTCGGCACACTAAAGTTTGAACAATCACGAAACGATAAAGCACAGTGTCATAAAAATTTGACAATACAAACGGGCAGATATAGATCTATCTGAGTAGGAACAGTAACAAAGGCGAGCAACATAAGCGAAAATAGGGCAATGAAAATAAAATTAAAACTGGTCGGAATCAAGTCGGGGAAAGACAGAAGTCAGAAGGTCGCACTTGTACGACCGAAGGGGTGCATGAAACAGGTCAATATTATGGGAGTAGAGATTGTATGTTTCTTGACGGCGGTACAATATGCAGTGTCTATTGCATGTCTTACGGGTACGAAGTATAGGAGACTTACGGGTAAGCTTCGACGGTACTCTAACATTTACATTTGCAAGCAACTCCGAACAAGAAATAATCCCGTGTACAAGTTTAAATAAAAAAATTAGGTCAGCATTGGTTCGTCTTGACTTCAAACTTTGAAGAGAATTAGAAGTAAAAAAGTCTGAACCATTGCCACTGTGGCGGGAGAAACGATGTTTATGGATAGATATGAACCTATTTTGCACTTTGTCAAGTATATTACTGTTCGAATGGCACGTGCCGTTCCAAACAACAGAGGCATATTCTAAAATAGGGCGGACAACAGACAAATAAAGCTTTAGTAGTAAGACAGGGTTGCTGAATTCTGTTGATATTCGACAGACAAACCCGAAGCGGCGAAGGGCGCGCTTAGAAATAGAATCCACATGAGCAGAAAAGTTTAGCGCGCTGTCAAATACCACTCCAAGGTCAGATATTTTACACACACGCGGTAGTGGCACACTTTTCACAACGTACGGATAAAGTATGGGGTTTGTTTTACGAGTGTAGAACATAACCTTCGTTTTAGTGCCACTAAGAGCAAGATTGTTCGCGGAGCACCAGTTGCTAAAAGCATCCACATCAGATTGAAGAGCTATGCAATCTTCAGCGCTAGTAACTTCTTTAAATATTTTGATGTCATCAGCATATAACAGAAAACAAGAGTGATTTATAGAGGCTGAGACGTCATTAACAAACAAAGAAAACAAAAGGGGCCCCAGAACAGATCCCTGAGGCACCGCACTGGAAGCATAATAGGCAGCAGATTATTTATCATCAACCGAGACAAAACATGACCTATTATTAAGATAGCTGCTGAGTAACTCCACGAAGCAAACGGGAATGTTATAAGTAGGCATTTTATGCAGAAGCAAGGAATGGTCAACTACGTCAAACGCTTTGCTGAGGTTACAGTACACAGTATGGAGCTGACCCCGCCCATGCACAGCTTTCGAGGCAAAGGACATGAAAGACAATGTTTGTAGTAGTTGAACGGCCAGATAAAAACCGTGTTGTTCTGGAAGAAGGATGTTTTTGACACTACTCAACAAAATTACGTGCAAAATTGATTCGAACAGTTTGCTTGCCGAGCAGAGGATAGAAATTGGCCTGTAGTTTTCTACCTTTGTTTTCACACCAGACTTAAACACAGGAACAATACGCGCGACTTTCCAAAGGCGGGAAGGTAGAAGAGTTTATACAGTTGTTAAATATAGAAGCTAGAATCGGAGCTAGTATGACCCCGCAAGCTTTTAGTTGTGCGGAAGGAATTCCATCCAGACCAGAGGAAAGAGATGGCTTTAGCTGTTTCAGTGCCTTGAGAACGTCTTCTCCGGATATAAGGGTGATACAGAAATTCTAAGAAGACAGTTCGCCGGCGCAGGAGAGGGTATTGGGTCCAAATACTGAACTGAAGTGCTCAGCAAATGCATCGGCAACAGAAGCGATATCATTTCCCTTTTCATCGAGAAGGCTGATGTGTTCTCGGCTCTTCGTGCCGGAGCGAAAACGGACGTACTGCCAGAAGCATCTGGAACTCCGCGTAGCATCATTTTCAACAGCAGAGATGTACAGTAACCGATCCCGCTTATAGAGCACTTTGCAGAAAGACCTGTAATAGACAAGTTGCTGTTGCCATGACTCACTATTTGTCCGCCGCGCCTTCCGATGGGCACGCTTCTTATGCTTCAAGGCCACGCGGAGCTCACCGGAAAACCAAGCGAGGAATTTAGAGTTCCTGGGCCGCTTACGCGGGATGAATCTGCGCATACCTTTTTGCATAATAGAAGAAAATTGCTCGACTTTCTCGTCAACTTTTCCAGCCTTCAAAACCTCAAAACAATCAAATTCCGACAGATAATTATAAAAACCTACGTAGTCCCCAGCGGGAAAGTTAAAGGCAGGACGGGGAGATGGACAGGAGCGAATGAACTGAGGGGAACACGGTAAAGAAGGATGCAAGGGGGGATGATACTTGTCAGGACACACAAGATGAAAGTCGGACTTGGAAACACTGAGAGAATGAAGATTGGAAAAGCAAAGGTCTAGCGTGTTTCCGTTGCAGTTTTTTACACCATTTTTTTGCTGGAGGTCAGTAAAAGATGATGATGATGGTTTGATTTTATTGGCGCAAGGCCGACATGGGCAAAGAGCGCCAAACAAAAAGTGATTTGATGAGGAGAGAACACGAAATAAAATCAGTTCAAAACTATGAGCACGGCTGGTGTAAAGGGACAGGGTGAAGAACAAGAGTGGTTAAAAGATAAATAAGGTGGCTGGGGTATATGACCAGGGGTAAAGCTATGGGTGGTATGAGATGAGTTGTAAAAAATTGCCCGCATTTCCCCGAGTGGAAGAATGTGAAAGTGCGAATGCACGAGTTGAATTTGCGCGGTTCGGTAATGTTCGCGAAAGAGAGATCACACACACACACAACTACAAAGAAAGAAAGATGCATTTATTCACAGACACCTATTTGTGTTGTCGTTGTACTTGATTGCTAGAGCGGATCTCAGCTTTGAAATTTCGTGTCAGTACTCCTTTAAGCAGGTGCATTAGCCCTTCTTCCGCCCGATTTTTGGCCAATCCCCTACCATGTGCCATGTCAGCGGCCAGGCAGCGCGCGCCCATCTCCCCCCGTTGCCAAGGAAGACGAGGAGATTCCTGGCCAATCCCCCACGTGGGTATGTGCATGTCAGCGGCCAGGCTGCGCGCGCACATCTCCACGTGCGCGGACATCGCCGGTGGACGCAGGTTCAGGGTCGCTTAAGAAGTGCATTCGCACTTAAAAGTGAACTTCTGATAGGAAGTTAAAGGTGCGGGGAACAGAAAACATTGTATCATCTCCTAAGAAGTATGATGGGTGTGGTGGAATATGTCATGTGTGTAGCTGAGGGAAGTGTTTGCGTCGTGTAGTGTCGAGTGCCTTAAATTGTATGAGGATGTGCATCACGGATAGGGCCTCTCCGCACCTGCCGCACAGAGGTCTTGGAGATCCAGTGAGAAGGTGCGAGTGTGTTGCATGAGTGTGCCCTATCCGTAATCTAGCCAAGGCGACTTCAGTGTATCTATTGCGTGTGTCAGTGGTGTATTGTCCCAAGCGTGGCTTTATTACGTGACTTGTTGTCTGTTTGTTCGCTCCAGTGTGTTTGCCATTTTTGCGAAGTTGTTGTCTGATGTGTGGTTTCACGTCGTTGTAGGGTAATGTGGTTATGTCTACTGTATTCAAGAGTGTAGCAGCAGCAGCCATTCGATCCGCTGCTTCGTTCCCGGCTATACCACAGTGGCCAGGGACCCAGCAAAGGACTAGTTCAAATTTGCGGACAAACACAGACATAATACCCTTGACTATTAGATTTACACCGTGATTTTTTGAAGACTTTGTTGACGACAATGCCCGCACGACACTGAGGGAGTCTGTATATATTGTCACGAAGACAAGGACGATGCTGTGGTGTTTAATGAGAAAAACGTTTATTGGAGCGAACTTGTGCTCCCCTAACAACTCAAAAGAATACAGAGGCGGCGAAGCAGCGGTCAGCAAAGTGACTTGCACAGGCGAGTGTCGTCGAATCGAATGCCCCGGCGTCCGCACTGCAGGCTTTTTATCTTTCGGCGCTCGTGGTTCTCGAAACGTCGATTCGCATCGAGAACATAGTAGATCCAAGAAGATTATTCTGGGCTGCTCACGTTAGATCGGAATGCTCTCCCTATCACAACAGATAACACATGCGGCACAGAAAGAAAGAATGGAACACGCGCTTCCCTTGGCGCAGAGATAACGCAGACTGGCGCAGCCGGGCGGTAAAAGCAAAACACAAATAAACAAACCCAATGTATGATTCGCGGCATTACCCCCCCTCTAAGAGTGCATCGACCTGATGCTAACATAAGCGACAGTCCGAACAAATGAAAATAAAAGTTCGTCATCGTCCGTAGAAAGGTTTTAGGCGAACCACGTGGACGACTTCAGGCCGCCTGCGTTGTCGTGATGTGCCGGAGTCACCATCAGGGATCACTTCGTAGGTAAGTTGGCCAACACGTCGTAGAATCTGGTAGGGTCCGAAATACCGTCGCAGGAGCTTCTCACTGAGTCCGCGTCGTCGGATGCGAGTCCAAACCCACACACGATCCCCTGGTTGGTACTCGGCGTCTCGGCGTCGGAGGTTGTAGCGGCCCGCATCCACTAGCTGCTGGTCCGTTATACGAACTCGAGCGAGCTGGCGGGCCTCCTCCGCACGTTGAAGATATCCGTGGACGTCGGCGTTGAGGTCGTCGTCTTCTACGTGCGGAAGCATGGCGTCGAGCATCGTAGTCGGCGTTCTACCGTAGACAAGCTCGAACGGCGTCAGCTGCGTCGTCTCCTGGATAGCCGTGTTGTACGCAAACGTGACATACGGGAGCACTTCGTCCCAAGTCTTATGTTGAACGTCAACGTACATTGACAGCATATCTGCGATTGTCTTGTCGAGACGTTCCGTTAGTCCGTTCGTTTGGGGGTGGTACGCCGTCGTTCTTCGGTGATCCGTGTTGCTGTAGCGTAATACTCCTTGCATCAGCTCCGCAGTAAATGCCGTTCCGCGGTCTGTGATTAGGACTTCCGGGGCTCCATGTCGCAGCACAACTTGGCTTATAAAGAACTTTGCCACTTCTTGTGCAGTCCCCCTCGGAAGAGCGGCGGTCTCTGCGTAGCGCGTCATGTAGTCTGTCGCTACGACAATCCACTTGTTCTGTGATCGTGACGTAGGGAACGGGCCTAAAAGGTCCATTCCAATCTGTTGAAATGGTCTCGATGGGACGGCGATCGGTTGTAGAAGTCCGGCGGGTCTTGTCGGCGGCGTTTTTCGTCGCTGGCAGTCACGGCAGCTCCGGACGTAGTGGGTGACGTCAGAGGTAAGGCCGGGCCAGTAGTATTTCGCCTTGATTTTTCCAATAGTGCGGGCTGTGCCCAGATGTCCGGAAGACGGGTCCTCGTGGCACGCTTCCAAAATTTCGTCACGAAGGTCCGCGGGGATGACGAGAAGGTAATTCGCTCTTGTTCCGGGGCTGAAATTCTTCTTCACAAGGACGGAGTTTCTCAGGCTGAATGCTGGTAAGCTGCGTTTGAAGGTCCTAGGAACGGCAACGTTGCATCCCTCGAGGTACTCGATTATGACGCGTGAGTCGGGGTCGGCAGGCTGCTGGGCGGCTAGGTCGCTCTCCGTCACGATCCCGAAGAACGCGCTGTCTTCATCAGAGTCTTGTGGTGGTGGGTCGACGGGGGCGCGGGACAGGCAGTCGGCGTCGGAGTGTTTCCTGCCGGATTTATAAACGACTGTAACGTCGAACTCCTGAAGGCGCAAGCTCCACCGCCCAAGACGGCCAGAGGGGTCCTTCAAATTGGCGAGCCAACACAGCGCATGGTGGTCTGTTACAACCTTGAATGGCCTTCCATATACGTATGGGCGAAATTTTGAAATCGCCCATATAATAGCCAGGCACTCTTTCTCAGAGGCAGAATAGTTTTTCTCCTCCTTCGACAGACCACGGCTGGCATAGGCGATTACCCTTTCGCAGCCGCTTTGCTTTTGGACAAGGACGGCACCCAAGCCTATATCACTGGCGTCCGTGTGCATTTCCGTTTCGGCATTTTCGTCGAAATGAGCGAGCACGGGCGGGCTTTGCAGGCGTTTTTGCAGCTCGCAGAATGCTTTTTCTTGGTCGTTTTCCCAGCTGAAAGGGGTGCTGTCTTTCGTCAAGCGCGTGAGTGGCTCTGCAATGCGTGCGAAGTTTGCGACGAAGCGCCGGTAGTATGCGCACAGCCCGAGAAATCTTCGCACGCCCTCCTTGTCTTTCGGCCTAGGGAAGTTCGCGATAGCTGAAGTTTTTGCCGGGTCAGGTAGGACTCCCGCGGCGTTGACGACGTGGCCCAAGAACTTGAGTTCCCCGTATGCGAAACGGCACTTTTCAGGCTTCAGCGTCAACCCCGACGAACGAATGGCCTCGAGTACAGACTCCAACCTTGCAAGTTGTTCGTTGAAAGTCCGGGCGAATACCACTACGTCGTCGAGGTATACGAGGCAGGTGTGCCACTTAAGGCCAGCTAGCACAGTGTCCATGACTCTTTGAAACGTCGCTGGTGCTGTGCACAGCCCAAACGGCATCACCTTGAACTCGTATAGGCCGTCTGGGGTTATAAATGCAGTCTTCTCTCGGTCTCTCTCGTCCACTTCAATTTGCCAGTAGCCGGTCTTCAGGTCCATCGATGAGAAGTACTTCGCGTGGCAGAGGTGGTCGAGGGCGTCGTCGTTTCGGGGGAGGGGGTACACGTCCTTTTTCGTGATTTTGTTCAGTCGCCGGTAGTCAACGCAAAACCTTAATGTGCCATCTTTTTTCTTTACGAGTACGACGGGCGCAGCCCAGGGGCTTTTCGATGGCTGTATAATGTCATCGCTCAGCATGTCGTCGACTTGAGTCCGGATGGCTTCCCGTTCGTGTGAAGAGACGCGGTACGGTGACTGTCGGGTAGGTCGGGCTCCATCTTCGGTTATTATTCGGTGCTTCGCTAGAATGGTCTGACGTAGTTTTGCGCTCGACGAAAAACATTCGCTATAGCGACGCAGCAAAGCCAATAATTTTTTCCGTTGTTCTTGCGGTAGCGCCGGATTCACGTCGAATGGCTGCGGGAGGTTGAATGTTTCTACGGGTGTGCGTTCAAAGTCGGCGACTGCGATCACATCACTTGCTTCTTGCGTTTCTTCGAGGAACGCAATTGCAGCTCCCTTGTTTAAATGCTGGTACTCTTCGGTGAAATTAGTGAACAAAACGTGAGATTTGCGTTGCTTAAAGTGCGCAATGCCTCTTGCGATGGAGACGCCGCGGTCGAGAAGCAACCTTCGATCGCTCTCTACGATAGCGTCGATGTCAGAAGCAGCATCCTCACAGTAGACGGCGATCATCAAGCTTGCGCGGGGTGGCAGGGTGATGTGATCGTCGGCGATCCTGACAGCAGCACGGTGATCGAGGTTCGGCTGCGGCGTCGTGGAGTGATTGGAGGAAAATGTTATCGACTTGGTCTGCAGATCAATTATAGCGCCGTTGTCCGTCAAAAAGTCCATTCCGAGAATCACGTCGCGGGAGCAGTTAGGCAGAACGACGAACGCCGCAGGGTACGTTGTGCCGTCTATGGTGACGCGCGATGTGCACGTTCCACTTGGCGTCACGAGGTGGCCTCCTGCTGTGCGTATGTGCGGACCGTCCCATCTGGTCATAACTTTCTTCAGTTTAGACGCAAATGGTCCGCTCATTACCGAATAGTCAGCTCCCGTGTCTACGAGGGCGACTACGTCAAAGCCGTCGATGGACACCTTGACGTCAGATGCAGTCGTCCTCGAGTTCCGGGTTCGTCGGGGCGTCGTATCTCTGCTTGTACGTGTTGATGGTCGGGCACTGTGCATCGTCGTTGTCCACGTCTTCTCAGCGGACGTCTCGGTCAGGTCGGGTAAGCGTCGCGGCGTATAGCTGTCGTCGTGTTCGGGAGTCTCGTCAGGGTTAGGTCGGGTCGTCGGGATGAGGGCATGTCGTGAATCACTGTCTTCGGTGCGTCCTGGCGTCGTTGGAGGGTTTCTAGTTTTTCGCCGTAGAGCAACTTCACCTCCAGAAGTTGCCGCCTTTAGTTTCCCCCGCGTGGGCTGGGGGACCTTCCACGGGCGAAGTCAGCGTTGCTACGGCGGTTCGGCGATTGGTAGGGGTAGGGCGACGGCGAACGGTTGAAACGCGCTGGGCCACGGCTGGTTTCAGATAGATACTCGTCGATCTCACGTGGTCGTTGGCCAGGGAGAGGGCGAGGTTGCTTGACGGAGAAACCACGCAGTCCGAGTCTTTTGTATGGGCAGCGACGGTAAATGTGGTCGGCCTCTCCGCAGTGGTAGCACAGAGGACGGTTATCGGGAGTTCGCCATACGTCCGTCTTCCTCGGCGTCTGGTTTCGGGCTACCGGGGGTCGGGCGGGTGACAGTGGGCGGCGGTACGGCGGGGCCTCTTGACGGCGTGTTGGAGCAGGGCGGGGTCGACGAACAGCCGCGGAGTATGTCATAGCTTGTGGCTCTCGGGGTACCTCGGATGGCGTAGAAGTTCCCAACGCTTGTTGCACTTCTTCTCTAATCACGTCGGTGAGGGAAGCGGCTTGGGGCTGCGGCGGCGTTGGGAGAAGTTTCCGCAGCTCCTCTCTCACTATTGCGCGGATAGTCTCGCGTAGGCTGTCGGCCGGGATCCGCGTGCTGCCAAAGTCGTTCGCATTAGCCGCGCCAACAAAGTTGCGGTCATACTGTTTAGCACGCATTTCGAGGGCTTTCTCAATGGTGCTGGCTTCGGTCACGAATTCGGCGACGGTTTTGGGCGGATTTCGGACAAGTCCAGCAAACAGTTCCTCCTTCACTCCGCGCATTAAGAAGCGCAACTTCTTTTCTTCCGTCATTTCGGGGTCCGCGCGGCAAAATAGCTGCTTCATCTCCTCAACGAAGATCACGACACCTTCGTTGGGGTGTTGCGTGCGCGTTTGCAACAAAAGGGCGGCTCTTTCTTTCCGCACGACGGTAGTGAAGGTCTTAGTAAACTCGCTTTTGAACTGGGTCCAGTTTGTCAAGGAGCTCTCGTGGTTCTCGAACCAAGTGCGAGCCGAATCTTCCAAGTAAAAGAAAACGTGCCGGAACGTTTCTGCGGCGTCCCACCTGTTGAATTTCCGGACGCGCTCCAGTTTCTCCAACCATTCTTCTGGGTCTTCTGCGGGGGCTCCTCGGAACGATGGCGGTTCCCGGGGCTGCTGCAGGACGATTGGCGACGTTGTTTCTTGCACCATGGTGTTGGTTCCAGCGTTCCTTTTCTTGGGCCCTTCTGGCATCAAACCGAACTCGGGCGGTAAATCTTGCAGGCGGGGGCTGGCTCTTGTTGGACTGGCTTGGCGGCTTTTCGAGTTTGTAGTGGGCATGAAGGGTGCGTACCCCGCACCTCCACCAGATGTCACGAAGACAAGGACGATGCTGTGGTGTTTAATGAGAAACACGTTTATTGGAGCGAACTTGTGCTCCCCTAACAACTCAAAAGAATACAGAGGCGGCGAAGCAGCGGTCAGCAAAGTGACTTGCACAGGCCAGTGTCGTCGAATCGAATGCCCCGGCGTCCGCACTGCAGGCTTTTTATCGTTCGGCGCTCGTGGTTCTCGAAACGTCGATTCGCATCGAGAACATAGTAGATCCAAGAAGATTATTCTGGGCTGCTCACGTTAGATCGGAATGCTCTCCCTATCACAACAGATAACACATGCGGCACAGAAAGAAAGAATGGAACACGCGCTTCCCTTGGCGCAGAGATAACGCAGACTGGCGCAGCCGGGCGGTAAAAGCAAAACACAAATAAACAAACCCAATGTATGGTTCACGGCAATATAATGGATTGTAGGATGTGACTTTGAAGGATATGATTAACAACAAGAAGTACACCATAAGCCTCTGCCGTAAACATACTGGTATTACTATTAAGAGTTCTAGTGACATTAAGGCCGGGTCCTTGCGCCGCGCAGGACACAGGGGTGGCAGTTTGAGAGGCGTCCGTATAATTCAGAAAATTGTTACTTCTGCTGCAAATACAAGAAGTGCTGCAGAATTGCACATGTGGGAACTCCGTTTTTATCTACATGTGTGAAAGATGTGTCGCATAAGACAGGGCGGAGATGCCATAGTGCTATAAAATCTGTTTGAGAACTTTGTATGGTGTCTAAAAAGGAGACAGAAACCTCTGACGCTTCCTCTCTAACTCTGTAAGAGAAGGGAGCAGAGAACGATGGTCGGTTTAGGAGTAGTGCAGTCATAGACCTATCATAAAAAGCTGATTTAAAAGGATGGTGTGCTATAGATAAAATTTTAAAAGCAAAAAGGAGATGTGTGTATGCTCGCTGACGTTGTAGGTTCCACTTATTACACTCCACATAGAGGCTTTCGACCGGGCTAATCCGGAAAGCGCCACATGCCAGCCGGAGCCCCAGATGAAGCACTGGGTCCAGCATTTTGAGGAATGTCTTACTTGCTGACCCATAAACAACACTTCCATAGTCTAATCGGGAACCTATCAGGCTAGTAAAAACACGTAAAAGAAGTTGTTTGTCAGCACCATATGAAGAGTGGGTGAGAACCTTGAGTATATTCATGGCCTTTAAGCATTTATGTTTAAGTTGTTTTATATGTGAAATGAACGAGAGCTTTTCGTCAAGGACTACACCTAAAAACTTGTGTTCATTTCTGACTGGAATTGAGACACCATTGAGTTTGATGTCTGGATCCGGCCGAATGCCACGCTTTTCGAAAACAAAACACAAGTACACTTCACTGGATTAAATTTAAAACCGTTGCTATCTGCCCAGCCAGGTAGCTTGTTAACACCAAGCTGGACTTGGCGCTCGCAGATAGACAGGTTACAAGACTTAAAGGATAATTGCACGTCGTCTACATAGATTGAGCAGGAAATGGTTGGTGGCAGAGCCTTCCGAAGAGAGTTCATTTTTACAATAAACAAAGTGCAACTCAAAACTCCACGTTGCGGAACACCGTTTTCCTGCACATGAACTCTAGAGAGTGCAGTTCAAACTCGCACGCGAAACGTTCTTTCAGAGAGGTAACTGGCAAGCGTGTTCCACATGTTAAGCGACATACCAAAGGACTTCAAATCGCTGAGGATGCCGTACCGCCAAGCAGTGTCATACGCCTTTTCAAGATCAAAGAATACTGTCATACAGTACTGCTTATGGAGGAAAGCATCTTTAATATATGACTCTAACGCAACGAGTTGATCGCCCCGCCCTAAAGCCAGCCTGGCAGCTCTCGAGAAGACCGTTGTACTCTAAGAAGTACACGAGTCTCCTGTTTATCATCTTCTCGAAGAGCTTACACAGGCAGCTTGTCAGGGCAATGGGGCGATAACTGGCGGGAGAGGAAGGGTCCTTCCCTTCCTTTAGGAAAGCCACTACTATGGCCTCCCTCCAAGAGCGTGGGAAGTGCCCCGAAAGAAATATTTTATTGTAGAGGTGAAGAAGTGTTTCAAGCATGTCTGCATGTAAGTGTTGTATCATTGTGTATGAAATCCTGTCTGCACCTGGAGCTGAAGGTTTACAAGTACCGAGTGCGACCTTCAGCTCATGAATTGAAAAGGGGGTGTTATAGGATGCGTTCGACTTAGTAGTGTCTCGCAAGGACTTCTTCTCACATGATGTTTTGTGTTTAATGAAAGTGTTGGTGTAGTGTGCTGCACTGGACACGTGTTCGAAGTGTTGTGCAAGCGTGTTGGCCTGGTCTTCGAGTGTGTCCCCTGTTGTGCTAACCAGGGGCCGGCTGTGTGTCTGTTGTCCTCTTAGCTTGCGTATTCGTGTCCAGACTTCGTGAGTGTCGGTGTATGAGTTGATGGAAGTGAGGAAGGCGCGCCAACTCTCCATTTTCGCCTCACGACGCACACGCTTCCCAAGAGCCTTTGCCCTTTTGAAGGAAATGAGATTATTTGGCGTGGGGTACCGGCGAAGGACACCCCACGCCTTGTTCTTGGCCTCCCGCGCCCGCCTACAGTCCTCGTTTCACCAGGGCCTCCTTGGGGTGCGGGACGCGCTTGAGGCATGGGGCATGGACTTTTCGGCGCCGTCGAGAATGTGTGCCGCGACGAGTTGGGCTGCTTCCTCCACGTGTAGGTGTTTTATGGTTGTGTGGTGTAGTTTAGATGTTTCTGTGAATGTACTCCAGTTCCCTTTTGATTCATTAAACCTGTAATGGGAAGATGGACTGCTCGGGGCTATACCTATATACGTTAATAAATTGGGGAAATTGTCACTACCATAGGGGTCTGTGCCCACACCCCACTCAAGACATGGAAAGAGAACTGCGCAACCAATCGCCAAGTCAAGATGAGAGTAAGTATTGTGTCCTAAGTTATGGTATGTAGGCTGTTTTTTGTTGAAGAGGCATGCTCCGGAGGATGTAAGAAACTTCTCTATCAGGCGACCTCGGGCATCTGTTCTGGAGGAGCCCCAAAGAGTTGTGAGCATTAAGGTCGCCTGTTAGTATGTATGGTTCGGGCAGCTGGTGGACCAGCGCCTCGAAATCAGAGCTCGAAAGTGCATGATCAGGAGGAATGTAGATGGAGCATACCGTTATCAACCTATTAAATATTATCGTACGGATCGCTACAGCCTCGAGGACAGTGTTTAAAGAGAGAGGGTGGCATGCTAATGATTTCCGGGCGATAATGGCCACACCTCCTGAAGAGTGGGTGCAGCCAACCCTGTCCTTTCTGAATAAGGTACCTATTTAAGAAATTTGTTTGTTTAGAATTGAGGTAAGTTTCCTGCAGACACGTGATACTTGGCTGACTGGCATGCAGAATCTCATCCACATCGTCAAGATTTTTAAGGAGGCCTCTGCAGTTCCATTGAATGATGTTTTCTGTTCCCTAATTTAAATTTAAGAATGACTGAAGTGTGTGTGTTCGTGTGTGTTCATGTGTCGTCTTTCGGGGCTGTTACTCTTGGATTAGGCTTTTTAGGCCTTTCTACTGGCTTGGCCGTCGGAGGCCGCTCCTTGCGCTGCGTTGCAGGCAGGAACGGCCCGACATCCATTTCGTCATCGAATGTCCGAGGGGTGCCCGATGGACCGGGCCCCCCGGACTTGGCCCCCCTTCGGGAGCCCTTCGTTTGAGCCGCCACCGCCGCGGGCGTTGGGGACGCCAAAAGGGGCACGGGGGGTGCGGTGGCGGTGGGAACCGATGCGGGGCCCCCGGTGTCCATCCCCTCGGCATCCTCCAACGCACTGGAGGACGGGGAGCAGATGCGGGAGCAGCATCGGTCCAAACAGAAACGGTTGGCACCACAACCGCTGCTGCCTCAGCAAGCGGTGTCGTGACGGGTTGCGCTGCCTGAGGCAACCTAGCAGGGAGGAGGGCGAGGTAGGGACCAGGTGAGACTTCACTGAACTGGTTCCCTTTGGAACCAGACACTTCTCCATTCCTGGCGAAGTGTGTCGGCGTACTTCCCCAGAGGGGAATAGGCGAACCTCTTTCGCTCCTCTGGGAATGAGCTGGTCTCACTTACCTTGATGCTTGTTATCTTTTTCTTCAGTTCAAAGTGTCCAAATTTACGGGAGTACGCTGCATGCGGCCCCCCGTAGTTCAAACAAGTGAGGGTGTCGGATGGACAGTTGTCCGTCAGATGTTCATGCGGCGCGCATTTTGCACAGGTCATTCGGCCACGGCAAGAGTTTGTACCATGCCCGAACTGCTGGCACTTAAAACATCGCCGTGGGTTCGGGGTGTACGAACTGATGGAGCACCGGATAAAACCTGCATATACAGTATAGCCCACTTATAGCGAACCCGGTTTTAACGATATAGCGGCTATAACGAACAAATCTTCGTTTCCCGTTACCATTGGTATACATAGATTTTCTGTCCAGATATAGCGAAAAGCGGATATAACGAAGTGATTTTGGTTTCCCATTGTGTTCGTTATAACCCGGCTCGCCTGTATATGTTGTGGGAGAACAGCGCGGTGAAAGGTCAAGATGATGTGCTTGGTGGGTATCTCTTTGTCGTCTCTACGGATAGTGATGCGTCTCACGGCAGTGACGCCCTGATCCTTCAAGCCGACAAGGAGATCCGCATCCGTTTCGTTCAGGAGGTCTGTCTCGGATATCACACCCTGCGAGCTGTTGAGGCTCCGATGGGATGTGACCCTGATGTCGAGATCATCCTGTCTAGTCTGAGCTAGAAGCTTTGCAGACTGCTGCTTGTCCTTTATTTCAATTAGGAGTTCACCAGACCTTTGTTTTTTGCACTTATAAGATTTTCCTACTATTGCTTCAAGATACTTGGCGATCAAGAAGACTGACTGAGATGCAAGAGGGTGGGTTGGATTGAGGGAATTCCATAACAAGAAATCGAGAAAAATGATCCGGTTCAGGAAAGGTTAACGACGGCAATGGAGGAAAGGATACTTCGGTGTGGCCCCTTTTCAGGGACCGATCACGGTTCGGGGGGGGGGGGGTTAGACAATACCATAAAGCATAGTATAAAAGCAGGGAGACGGGGGTACTTTCTACTTTGACCTTACCCTGGTAGTCAAAGAGGTCCCGGAGCTCCCTGCCTGGTAGACAGGCAGGGAGCCCATCGGCCGGAGCACCGTTTACGGCTTCTACCCTTCATCTTTAAACACCTCGCCACGGTTGGACACGGCTTATGTTAGGAGCTAGGGGTCCGCGGTGTCGCTGCTCACCGTCACCATGAATGCTCAAGGTGCCCCGTGCGGGGGAAGTCAGTAAAAGAAATGAAGTCGAGAAGGCAAGTGCCTTTCCGTATGGCATTGAGGTATTGATGCTGGACGGTACCATCCAACCAGTCGATACCAGGTGCGTTAAAATCGCCAGCGATACAGAAGTCATGACGGGGATTCGAGGTCACGACGTTTTCGATGGCCGAAATGCCTGACTCAAACTCATGTGGATGAAGATTTGGAGAAAAGTAAAATGTGGAAAGTAATATATTCCGCTTACCTGGGCAGCATAATTCAACCCAGATAGATTCATCCACAGTTTCGATATCACTGCGCCTCAAGGAAGTAATAGAACGATCAACAGCTATGAGAACACCCCCCCCAAAACTTTTACCTTTTGTACAGTCCCGGTCACTGCGGTAAACATTAAAATTTTCGATAGAATAGTCCCCAGAGGCAATATCTGGTTCAAGCCAGGTTTCCGTAAGAATAATAATATGAAAATCGGATGAAGATACAGAAAAAAAAAACTCACTAGCCTTTGTCCGTAGGCCACGAACGTTTTGATTAAGAATGTTCAGGCGCATCCGGGTGGATTATTATTAGATGTTTCAGACGTGTGTAGCATGTATTCATGAAGAGGGCCTAGAAACCGTTTAAAGAGGCACCCGTTCGGCCACAACGATGGGTCTTGCAAGCGTTCGAAGTACTCATCGGAGAACACGACATGAAACGACGCATAGTTTGTGAACCTTGTTTTTAGACATTTGCAGGTCACAGGAGAGGCGTTCAAACTGGTGAGGTGGGAGGACAAGGCTTCACTAGTAGTTTCCGGTGACAGCCTAGAAACGAATATAGCAGGTGGCCGCCGAGATACGTCACGTGTCGGCTGTTGGTCAGCCGAGTGTGTTAATTTCCTTGAAACCACTGTGATTGATCCCGGGACGGAAGTGCCATACGACGGTTGAAGGCGAGCTGGGCGTCCCTTTGGCTGTACAATCCCAGTGACCGGGGCAGGGACAAATGCAACTACATTACCCTGCACACCCCCGGCAGTGGCTGATGTCGGCGAGAGGGATGCGGCAGGGGCAGGCAGCGTCGGCGCCGCCGCAACCGCAGAAAATAGCGACTTCGATTCCGGGGAGCAGGGCTGGGTGCGCGGAGCAGCAGGCCGTCGAGCGAGTTCCCTACGCAGGCAGCGAATTTCCTCCCGGAGGGAGACAACAACTTCGGCCTGCCGAGCAAAGCCCTCAACGCTCTCACGACGGACCTGTTCGTTTTCCTCACGAAGCCGGGCCACTTGGTCGCTCAGAAAAGAGATTCCCTCCAGCGCGGCGGTAAAGAGGGCGTGGAGAGAGGCAACTTCGGTCCGTAGGTCGACCGGTTGGGACGGCGGCGCGGGGATCCAGGCGGCCGGCGACTGTCGGTGGGCGCAGGGTGAAGAATGCGTGCGAGACGGCGGGCCGGTGTCGTTGCTCGCCGACAAAGCGTTTAACGTAGGCTTAGACGCCGCATCGGCGGTTTCGCACAAATTGCACCTAAATCGCCGAGCACCCGACTTCAAAAGCTGCAGCTCCTCGTCCGGCCACATAACGCACTTCGCGTGCACACGTTTTTGGCACGACGCACAGCGAAAAAACTTTTGTTTCCCGAAAAAAGCACAAGAGCATAGAACACAGAAGTCCGGACTGGGCGCCATCTTGCCTGGCAATATGGCGCACAGTATTACAATAATAATATTAATAATAATATAATAATAATAATAATAATAATAATAATAATAATATAACATTCTTTATTTCATGTTCCAAGTAGTACATGAGGGGGCGAAAGAAAAAGCTTCTTTTGGCAGCTTGACCAGCTCCCGCCCCCTTTTCTCAAGGACAGCATACAGCAACACATGAATAACAAGAATGTGTGGTTTTTGCTGTTTCACAGGCAACATTCGGTTAAGGGGTTATAAATGTTCCAAGATACTGGGATGGAAACTTTTCTAAGCAATAATACAAGAGAAATAACCTGACAATGCACATTGAATTACAACAGTAAAATATGTATGCATATTAGCACACACGATCATTAGGCATTTTGAACAATACAGTACAGTTGCATACAGTATAGTAAGCGACAACAGTAAATAAACAGCTTCGTGTCAGAAAACGTGCCGGCTGGGCAAATAAGAATGGTTTTCAACTTTATCCAGGAACGACGACCTGCGTTGTATTCTACAGGAAGCGTGAGATCCATCCGCACCCAAACAATATGCTTAATCCCCTTCCGATTCCTCTGGGACAGTGGGAAGACCAGCTGACCAGCTCACGCCCTCAAGACCAGCAACGACTGGTGGACAGGGCCCGCCGGGCAGCCAAGGACCAAGGCTCTCTGGACTAAGGAGGCTTCCCACAACGGAACTCATACAGTTTACTAAATGTTTATTCCTCCTTCTCCTCGATTGCAGTAAACAAGGAGCACATGTTTTTAGGTGTTGTGTTTGACAAGAGACTCACTATCATTTCTCAGAAAAAGTAACTTCGGCATAAATGTCTGAAAAAATGACGATTGTATGGTGAAGTCATGGACGGCTCCAGCAAAAGGAGAATGATTTGCTGGTTGGAAGAAACCTTGTGGGTGTGCTTGGCGAGCAGCGTCCTGCTGGAACGTGGGGGCGGCGTTCCACATAGGCGGCGGGCGAATAAACACAGCAACTACCGCTTCAATACGCCGCCCTATCGTGGCGGCAGGTGTGGGCGCTTATTCGTGTCATTACGCACTACTTCGCTTCCCCTCTCCTAGATGGCAGGACCCTCTGAATGAGCATGATAGAGGAAAGGACATAGCGAACGTTCGTACAGCTCTCAAGCCAGGACTTCATGACTCATTTGGCAGAGAGTTGTACACCTCCCGTTGAGGCAAGACTGATCGTGGGCTCGAATCCTAGCGCCGCCTCGCCAGTGGAACTTTCTCCGGTGATTTGAAAGCCGTGACGGATCTGACGTCGGTAAGGTTTATGTACCCCGGCATAAAAATTCTCGAGTTAAAAGGCTGATTGATTGGTTGATTGACTGATCACGAGTGAATAACTTGTCTAATAAAATATACTATTTATTACTACTGATTATTTATCGTTTAATTATTATTCAATGATTAATTATTAATAGCTTTATTGATTGAATTCATTGAAAGCAGCCAACGCAGGCGCGATCGAAGCCGCTTCCTTGTGATTAGTAGCACAATGCCTGAGCCACCAAGCCACTGCGGCATAAATAAAAAGTTCTGACAAATAACAAGACCCGGATGTGAAGGTAACATTTTTGCTGCTTCACGAAGTAAAAAAGAAACTCTTACTCAAATACTGTGACGCAAACGTTCTTGCGTGGTCCGTAGCGTTCACTTCTCACCCGCTTTTTGCGGAGTTTGCGCCACTCAGCTTCGTGAGAATTAAAAGAGCATTTGGGAGATAACAGGCAAATAAATTAAAGAACATTCGTCAACCAAAGTTCAAATCCCTACCCGTCATAATTCATTTGATCTTTCATCAAATCATGCAAGATCTCGTTTGTTAGGGTTTGCGACTGTTAGAAGACGATTTGTCAGAGTGTCAAGCAAAAGGTGTCCATTCACCATGGTTGTTAAAAAATGAAGGAAGTTCACACTAACGCGTAAGACTTGAAGGTAGCGAAGCTATACGCAACCTTCACAACCCTTACTGTGGTTTAATACAAAGTTTTCGGCCGATGTGGTGTTTCTTCGTGGCCGCAACAATATTTACTCCCATATTGTTGCTACAAGTTTTAATCCGGTGGGATTGGTCTGACACCGGGATTCGAACCACGGTCCTTCTTCACGCGAGGCCGGTGTTCTACCTCTACGCCATCGCTGCATCTCTATGCCAGATATATATATATATATATATATATATATATATATATATATATATAGTAGGGAAATTAGGGGCTTGTTAAGGAAATACAGAAAGATTGGTCAGCAGTCTACAACGCCAAAGGAGGCATGGGTGTGGTTAGGCTCTTTTCTTTTTCACTACGGGTAATGAAGTAAACATTTTTTTTAAATATACAGAAGAAAGAAAGAAAGAAAAACACGCGCCCAGAGTGGGGACCGAGCCCACGCCTTTCGATTACATGTCGAATGCGTTACCAATTCGGCTATCTGGGCGACTGCGTTCTCCTTCCCTTTCTGGGCTATTTATATTTACTAGAAGTGTATCTGACACTTGAGGGTGGTAGCCAGCGCCACTCTGACTACACGGGGAGAAGGGGACCTTCGTTTCAACCCCCGGGGCGTGACTCCAACGTCTACAGCCTGTCATGAGCGGGTAACTGGCGGGAAGCCCTCTTATGCTACCTAGGCATCAAGGCTGCCAGAACCGAGACCCTCGCTAGGCTTTCGCAGAATAATATAGTAGGGAAATGAGGGGCTCGTTGAGGAAATACAGAAAGATAGGTCAGCAGTCTACAACGCCAAAGGAGGCATAGGGGTGTGGTTAGGCTCTTTTCTTTTTCACTACAGGTAATGAAGTAAACATTTTTTTTAAATATACAGAAGAAAGAAAGGAAGAAAAACACGCGCCCAGAGTGGGGACCGAACCCACGCCTTTCGATTACATGTCGAATGCCTTACCAATTCGGCTATCTGGGCGACTGTGTTCTCCTTCACTTTCTGGGCTATTTATATTTACTAGAAGTGTATCTGACGCTTGAGGATGGTAGCCAGCGCCACTCTGACTACACGGGGAAAAGGGGACCTTCTTTTCAACCCCCGGGGCGTGACTCCAACGTCTACAGCCTGTCATGAGCGGGTAACTGGCGGGAAGCCCTCTTATGCTACCTAGGCATCAAGGCTGCCGGAACCGAGACCCTCGCTAGGCTTGCGCAGAATAATATAGTAGGGAAATGAGGGGCTCGTTGAGGAAATACAGAAAGATAGGTCAGCAGTCTACAAGGCCAAAGGAGGCATAGGGGTGTGGTTAGGCTCTTTTCTTTTTCACTACGGGTAATGAAGTAAACATTTTTTTTAAATATACAGAAGAAAGAAAGAAAGAAAAACACGCGCTCAGAGTGGGGACCGAACCCACGCCTTTCGATTACATGTCGAATGCCTTACCAATTCGGCTATCTGGGCGACTGTGTTCTCCTTCACTTTCTGGGCTATTTATATTTACTAGAAGTGTATCTGACGCTTGAGGATGGTAGCCAGCGCCACTCTGACTACACAGGGAGAAGGGGACCTTCTTTTCAACCCCCGGAGCGTGACTCCAACGTCTACAGCCTGTCATGAGCGGGTAACTGGCGGGAAGCCCTCTTATGCTGCCTAGGCATCAAGGCTGCCAGAACCGAGACCCTCGCTAGGCTTTCGCAGAATAATATAGTAGGGAAATGAGGGGCTCGTTGAGGAAATACAGAAAGATAGGTCAGCAGTCTACAACGCCAAAGGAGGCATAGGGGTGTGGTTAGGCTCTTTTCTTTTTCACTACGGGTAATGAAGTAAACATTTTTTTTAATATACAGAATAAAGAAAGAAAGAAAAACACGCGCCCAGAGTGGGGACCGACATGTAATCGACATGTACTCGAAAGGCGTGGGTTCGGTCCCCACTCTGGGCGCGTGTTTTTCTTTCTTTATTTATTCTGTATATTAAAAAAAATGTTTACTTCATTACCCGTAGTGAAAAAGAAAAGAGCCTAACCACACCTCTATGCCTCCTTTGGCGTTGTAGACTGCTGACCTATCTTTCTGTATTTCCTCAACGAGCCCCTCATTTCCCTACTATATTATTCTGCGAAAGCCTAGCGAGGATCTCGGTTCTGGCAGCCTTGATGCCTAGGTAGCATAAGAGGGCTTCCCGCCAGTTACCCGCTCATGACAGGCTGTAGACGTTGGAGTCACGCTCCGGGGGTTGAAAAGAAGGTCCCCTTCTCCCCGTGTAGTCAGAGTGGCGCTGGCTACCACCCTCAAGCGTCAGATACACTTCTAGTAAATATAAATAGCCCAGAAAGTGAAGGAGAACACAGTCGCCCAGATAGCCGAATTGGTAAGGCATTCGACATGTAATCGAAAGGCGTGGGTTCGGTCCCCACTCTGGGCGCGTGTTTTTCTTTCTTTCTTTCTTCTGTATATTTAAAAAAATGTTTACTTCATTACCCGTAGTGAAAAAGAAAAGAGCCTAACCACACCCCTATGCCTCCTTTGGTGTTGTAGACTGCTGACCTATCTTTCTGTATTTCCTCAACGAGCCCCCCATTTCCCTACTATATTATTCTGCGCAAGCCTAGCGAGCGTCTCGGTTCCGGCAGCCTTGATGCCTAGGTAGCATAAGAGGGCTTCCCGCCAGTTACCCGCTCATGACAGGGTGTAGACGTTGGAGTCACGCCCCGGGGGTTGAAGAGAACGTCCCCTTCTCCCCGTGTAGTCAGAGTGGCGCTGGCTACCATCCTCAAGCGTCAGATACACTTCTAGTAAATATAAATAGCCCAGAAAGTGAAGGAGAACACAGTCACCCAGATAGCCGAATTGGTAAGGCATTCGACATGTAATCGAAAGGCGTGGGTTCGGTCCCCACTCTGGGCGCGTGTTTTTCTTTCTTTCTTTCTTCTGTATATTTAAAAAAAATGTTTACTTTATTACCCGTAGTGAAAAAGAAAAGAGCCTAACCACACCCCTATGCCTCCTTTGGCGTTGTAGACTGCTGACCTATCTTTCTGTATTTCCTCAATGAGCCCCTCATTTCCCTACTATATTATTCTGCGAAAGCCTATCGAGGGTCTCGGTTCTGGCAGCCTTGATGCCTAGGTAGCATAAGAGGGCTTCCTGCCAGTTACCCGCTCATGACAGGCTGTAGACGTTGGAGTCACGCCCCGGGGGTTGAAACGAAGGTCCCCTTCTCCCCGTGTAGTCAGAGTGGCGCTGGCTACCACCCTCAAGCGTCAGATACACTTCTAGTAAATATAAATAGCCCAGAAAGTGAAGGGGAACGCAGTCGCCCAGATAGCCGAATTGGTAAGGCATTCGACATGTAATCGAAAGGCGTGGGCTCGGTCCCCACTCTGGGCGCGTGTTTTTCTTTCTTTCTTTCTTGTGTATATTTCAAAAAAATGTTTACTTCATTACCCGTAGTGAAAAAGAAAAGAGCCTAACCACACCCCTATGCCTCCTTTGGCGTTGTATACTGCTGACTTATCTTTCTGTATTTCCTCAACGAGCCCCTCATTTCCCTACTATATTATTCTGGAAAGCCTAGCGAGGGTCTCGGTTCTGGCAGCCTTGATGCCTAGGTAGCATAAGAGGGCTTCCCGCCAGTTACCCGCTCATGACAGGCTGTAGACGTTGGAGTCACGCGCCGGGGTTGAAAAGAAGGTCCCCTTCTCCCCGTGGAGTCAGAGTGGCGCTGGCTACCACCCTCAAGCGTCAGATACACTTCTAGTAAATATAAATAGCCCAGAAAGTGAAGCAGAACACAGTCGCCCAGATAGCCGAATTGGTAAGGCATTCCACATGTAATCGAAAGGCGTGGGTTCGGTCCCCACTCTGGGCGCGTGTTTTTCTTTCTTTCTTTCTCCTGTATATTTAAAAAAAATGTTTACTTCATTACCCGTAGTGAAAAAGAAAAGAGCCTAACCACACCCCTATGCCTCCTTTGGCGTTGTAGACTGCTGACCTATCTTTCTGTATTTCCTCAACGAGCCCCTCATTTCCCTACTATATTATTCTGCGAAAGCCTAGCGCGAGTCTCGGTTCTGGCAGCCTTGATGCCTAGGTAGCATAAGAGGGCTTCCCGCCGGTTACCCGCTCATGCAGGCTGTAGACGTTGGAGTCACGCCCCGGGGGTTGAAAAGGAGGTCCCCGTCTCCCCGTGTAGTCAGAGTGGCGCTGGCTACCACCCTCAAGCGTCAGATACACTTCTAGTAAATATAAATAGCCCAGAAAGTGAAGGAGAACACATTCGCCCAGATAGCCGAATTGGTAAGGCATTCGACATGTAATCGAAAGGCGTGGGTTCGGTCCCCACTCTGGGCGCGTGTTTTTCTTTCTTTCTTTCTTCTGTATATTTAAAAAAAATGATTACTTCCTTACCCGTAGTGAAAAAGAAAAGAGCCCAACCACACCCCTATGCCTCCTTTGGCGTTGTAGACTGCTGACCTATCTTTCTGTATTTCCTCAACGAGCCCCTTATTTCCCTACTATATTATTCTACGAAAGCCTAGCGAGGGTCTCGGTTCTGGCAGCCTTGATGCCTAGGTAGCATAAGAGGGCTTCCCGCCAGTTACCCGCTCATGACAGGCTGTAGACGTTGGAGTCACGCCCCGGGGGTTGAAAAGAAGGTCCCCTTCTCCCCGTGTAGTCAGAGTGGCGCTGTCTACCACCCTCAAGCGCCAGATACACTTCTAGTAAATATAAATAGCCCAGAAACTGAAGAAGAACACAGTCGCCCAGATAGCCGAATTGGTAAGGCATTCGACATGTAATCGTAAGGCGTGGGTTCGGTCCCCACTCTGGGCGCGTGTTTTTCTTTCTTTCTTTCTTCTGTATATTAAAAAAAATGTTTACTTCATTACCCGTAGTGAAAAAGAAAAGAGCCCAACCACACCCCCATGCCTCCTTTGGCGTTGTAGACTGCTGACCTATCTTTCTGTATATAAATATATATATATATATATATAAATCTAGAGAAAGATATACTCACAAACCGCGCAGAACTAGTATAAGTAAAGAGTCGGATACACAGAAAGAACAATAAAAACCAGGTTTACTTACGTAGCGGCAATGGGACTTGCCTCCATCAGAGTAAAGTTACGTGATTTTGCTGTAGCAAACATTTCGAACACATTTCTTATATAGGTTTGCAGAAAACTGTGAGAAGGAGCGGAAAATGTTTCGGAAATGGAGATTGTGCATACAGTCGGGCTACGCCTATGTTACAACAACAACAAACAAAAACAAACAAAAAAAGGGGGGGAGCGAGATAGAGAAAAAGGGGTCTTGTTAACAAATCAGCGTTCAAGGTTGCACCATGACGGGTCATGCTGCAAGGGTCATGACGGGCATGACGGGCATGAAGGGTCATGACGGGTCATGACGGGCAATGTTGCACCATCACAAAACCGACTATGTTAACGAGGCCAACTATCAGTATCGACGTTCTATAAAGCACTACCCAATGATCCCACTCAATATTATAAGCA
The DNA here is from genome assembly GCF_048455015.1 of Haemaphysalis longicornis. Lineage (NCBI taxonomy): Eukaryota > Metazoa > Arthropoda > Arachnida > Ixodida > Ixodidae > Haemaphysalis > Haemaphysalis longicornis. The sequence goes on from NW_027526446.1 coordinate 53,370, forward strand.
AACTGTCAAAGATAAACTTGCTGAGCTTGTTAAAAATAAAACAATAAATGAAACCACGGCTCGTTCCCTGATCCCCTTAAGCTTAAATTCTATCTTCTCCCAAAGATTCACAAGGGGAACAACCCAGGGCGCCCCATTCGTTTCTGGCATTGACACTGTTACCGAAAACCTCTCGCGCTATGTGCATAATCTCATTTGCGACATACCGCCCAGCTTTCCCTCCTTTATTAAGGATACCAATGACTTTCTCTCAGACATCTCAAAAATTGAGATTCCTGATAACTGCCTTCTAGTCACCCTTGATGTTGCGTCACTGTATACTAACATCCCCCGTGAAGATGGCATCGCCGCTGTATCACTTCCGTATGAGCAGTCATCGTGCGACAAACCTATCGATTCTTCTGCTCTCCAAACATTCCTTAGACTTATTCTTGAACTTACCAATTTGGAGTTCGATGGAGTTCATTACGTGCAAGTCAGCGGAACGTCAATGGGAACTCGAATCGGACCTAACTACACCAATATCTTTATGGCTCACCTCGAATCAAACTTTCTTGACACCCGAAATTTAAAGCCAATGTACTATAAAAGGTATATTGATGACATATTCATGATCTGGCAACACGGTGAGGCGAAGCTCCTCACCTTCATTGAGGCATTTAACTTAGCCCATCCTAGTATTTTCATTGCTTATTCCTATACGGAACACAGTGTAAACTTTCTGGACGTCACCGTTACAACTTTCCAAGGTCGGCTTCAAAGTAAACTGTATAGAAAACCGACAGACACGCGGCAGTATTTGCACTTCCGAAGTAGCCATGTCAGACACTGCAAGACAGCAATACCTTACAGCCCAGCCCACCGATTTAGGAGAATTTGCTTAAACCAAGCCGACTTTGACTAAAACTGTCGATAACTCAAGACCGCCCTCCTGAATAAAAAATACCCGGAAAAAGTTATCGACGACGCTATTGTGCGAGCCAACCAATTCGACCGTAACGAAATCTGTAAGAAAAAAGCCCCGAACGGGAACCCACAAACTAACTTAGTTTTAACCCACTCTTCCTCCGCTCCAAGAGTGTCAACCGTGCTAAAAAAACATCACAATATCCTAATGCAATGCAAAGTGACCGCTCAAAAACCATATTCACCGAACCACCACGCGATGTCTACCGGCGTAATAAGAATTTAGGGGACTTTCTTACTAACTCTCGTATCAACCGACCGGTAACTACTGGCTGCATGCCCTGCAATAAACCCCGATGTAAAGTATGCCCACACATGACCACTACACAGCGCGCCACCAGCACGGCTTCAGACTACTACGTAAATATAAAAGGTAACTTTAACTGTGACTCCGCTAATGTCGTATATCTTCTAGAGTGCACTGTTTGTAGGCAACAATATATCGGCCAAACTGAAACGCCCTTCCGAATACGGTTCAATAATCACCGCTCTCATGCAAAAAGCTGCCCTTATTTTCCCCTCTCAAGACATGTGAACAGTCCCAGGCATGCATTTGAACAACTTAAAGCGACGATTTTAGGATCCGCCTTCAAAACGCACCACGACCGCGAGGTTCGGGAATCTTATCTCATTTATAAGTTTGGGTCAGCCACTGTTGGAATTAATGAAAGTTACGGAAAACTAACGTGCTTATCCCTTGATTAAAATTGGCGGCTTCATAATTTTTATAACAATGTTCATTATTCCTACCCTCGAGTTTCCCATCAGAATTCGCAGAAACTCTCCTAATACAACAGCTTTATTAGCCTAATGCGGCTCAACAATGCCATTTGTCCTGGGGAAGGAGGCCTCGTTCCCACCACCACTTAAGAATGTTTAACTCTTGGTGATCTATTCATGTTTAACCTTTTGTGACCCTACCTATTTCCTGTTCAGTTGCTAGCTTCTGTGAAATGCTCTTTTGTGCCCCCTATCTATTCTCTTCAACCGCGGGGGCACACCCATCTTCGCTTCCGCCCCAACCAGTCTCCCCAGCAACTGAATACCTTACTGTAACTCTTCCCTTTCTTTTGAAACCGCGGTTGTCCAGTATCCCGCATTGTCTGAACATGCAGCCCGCGCGGCATACGTTGACCCGTCATGGTGCAACCTTGAACGCTGCTTTGTTAACACGACCCCTTTTTCTCTCTCTCGCCCCCCCCTCCTTTTTTGTTTTTGTTTGTTGTTGTAACAAAGGCGTAGCCCGACTGTATGCACACTATCCATTTCCGAAACAATTTCCGCTCCTTCTCACAGTTTTCTGCAAACCTATATAAGAAATGTGTTCGAAATGTTTGCGACAGCAAAATCATGTAACTTTACTCTGATGAAGGCAATTCCCGTTGCCGCTACGTAAGTACACCTTTTTTGTTATTGTTCTTGCTGTGTATCCGACTCTTTATTTATACTATATATATATATATATATATATATATATGTGTTATATATATATAGAAAGAATTGCCAGCAGTCTACAACGCCAAAGAAGGCATAGGGGAATGGTTACACTGTTTTTTACCGTTAGTGACGTTACATTATTTTTAATATTATTATTATTATTACGTGAGAAAGAAAGAATATATATATATATATATATATATGTATATATATATATATATATATATATATATATATATATATATATATATATATATACATATATATATATATATAGATATACATATATATATATTTATATATATATAGTTTCCAACCTCGTAGTTTCCTGTGTTCGAGTGATCCAGTTGTAGATTCGGTTCGTAATAGTCGGCATATAGATTACGACGAAAGCGACATGGCCGCCAAAAATCTGCGTCCCTGTGATAGGGACCATTAAGATTTCCCGCGGCTGGGTGGGGCTCAATACTTGCAGCGTTGATGGATGGATTCATGCATCCACTGTGGACACAGGGCACCGGCACGCAGCCTCTTTCGTCAGATAGCGTTCAGAGAAGCTTGCTGCCTTGCTTTGGACGTCTTCATGTAGCCGCAACTCTTCACGGACTCTTTGCCGTATGGTAGCCGCGAGATCAGCGGGAGACGTGCTGTCAATGCTTGCGACAGTAGTCACGTTGGATAAGCGGCCAAACTTTGGAGTTATACGGCGTTTTTTTAGCGCTTCGAACTTGCGGCAATGCCGAATTACATCCGACACGGTGTCCAAATGCTCCTTGCTAATGAGGAATGTGTAGACGTCCTCAGCAATTCCCTTCAGTAGATGGCCCACCTTGTCGTCCTGAGGCATTTCGGCGTTCACTACTCTACACAGCTGCAGAATTTCTTCAATGTAGGTGATGCAGCTTTCCCCTGGGACTTCAGCTCGCTGCAGAAGAGTTTGCTCCACTCGCTTCTTCTTCGCATTAGCGTCACCGAACCTTTCCTTCATTAACTCTACTAGCCGATCCCACGTCGTAAATTTCGCTTCATTGTTGTGAAACCACGCCAGGGCGGTCTCTCCAAGAAAGATACGAAGTTTGCAAGCTTGTCTGCCGCATTCCAACGGTTGTACTTGCTCACTCGTTCGTAATGGGTGAGCCAGTCATCGACGCCTTCTTCCGCTTTGCCTTCAAACTTCCATACTTCTCGTTGCAGCTTCCAGCCGCCGGGCGGTGTCGCCGAAGAGTTGCCTTGAGCCGGGGGCGCCATGACTTCTCGGACGTGCGAGAGGCCAGCTACGCGACGGCTTCGGCGAAGATCCAGTGACGCCGTTGTCCGCTGGGTTTACCCCGCACCTTCCAACAAGTCTGTTACAGTAAAAGGGAGGTTTATTTCCTGGACAGGACGGAGAAGCTTCACAGAAACGAACGGGGCTCCAAACGCACACGCCTCAGGATCGTTGCTCGTCCTCTTCTTCTAGCCCAGGCATTGCCCATCCGTCATGCATGTCCCAGTGTGTGAGGCGTCACAAAATATATATATATTTATATATATATATATATATATATATATATATATATATATATATATATATATATATATATAGGGAGTAGTAGAACTTTGAAGATGGTAGAGAACACAAGAGAAGAAAAACTTCGATCAAGGTAAAAGCACGATTATGGCCTACGTTTCAGCAAAGAGGCGCTGAGGAAAGCAAGTTCTCTCTGCTGAAACGTAGGCCACAATCGTGCTTTTACCTTGTTCGAAGTTTTTCTTCTCTTATATATATATATATATTTATATATATGCTATCAGTTGTCCAAGCGAGAGGCGGGAAAGAGGAGTCTCTTCAAGAAACGGTCAGGCGAGAGATTACCTTGCTAGAAGCAGCCTGGCTCTGATGGTGACTGTTGCAGGTCCGCAGCACATACCCACGCGTAGATTGGCGATGGTTCCGCACATACCATTCTCTGCTCCAACTATTTATTACAATACCCCTCCACCAAAGAAGGAGCGAGTCCAGAACGAGATGGTCGTAGTATGGGTTTAAGCGCTGACATGAGCAGTGTCGTGACCACGACGGCAGAAGCCGGCTGACGGAGTTAACGGTTCAAACACGTAGGTTACAGATGATGGAGAACTGATGACACCGTAGGGGCCGTGGTATTTGCAAAGTAGCTTGGTAGAAAGACCTGGTGTTGTAGAACGTATCCATGACCAAACTAGATCACTAGCGTGAAAAGTTTGCAAGGAGTGGCTCTGGTCATGATGCTGCTTCTGACGACCCTGGTCATTCGACGTGAACGAACGGGCAAGCTCTCGGCATTCCTCGTCATGATGCCTCTCTTCGGAAAGATGTTGGCGCTCGGGAGCGTCAGGGCTGTATGATGGGACAGTGTCCATGGTACAAGAGGTTTCGCGGCCGTAAAGCCAAAACAAAGGTGAAAAACACGTTGTGCTCTGTATGGCAATGTTGTATGCGTACGTCACAAAGGGGTGTACCACGTCCCAGTTCGAATGGTCGGAAGCGATGTACATCGCAAGCATGCCCCCCAACGTGCGGTTGAACCTTTCGGCGAGCCCGTTGGTTTGGGGATGATATCCTGTCGTGGTGCGATGCACAATGTTGCTTTCGGTCAGAAGCGCTTGAACAGCTTCAGAGAGCAATACACGCCCCCGGTCGCTAAGCAGTTCCCGGGGTGCACTGTGGCGTTGAACAAGGGAACGGAGGATAAATCCCCGGATGGCACGCGCAGCGGCAGTATGTAACGCGGCTGTTTAAGCGTACAGCCTGAGGTAATCTACAGCTACGATGATCCATCCATTGCCAGAAGGAGTGTATGGTAAAGTGCCGTAGAGGTCGATACCGACTCGCTCGAATGGACGAGCGGGGCAAGGCAGGGGCTGCAGCGTGCCAGTTAGCTTTGGAGCAGGTGTCTTGCGTTGTTGACACTCGTGGCATGCACGAATGTACTTGCGCACGAAGGCGTACATTCCTCGCCAGTAATACCTGTGGCGCAGCCTAGTAAAAGTCTTGAGGACTCCTGCATGGACACTCTGCGGATCCGCATTGTGGGCGAAACACACTTCTAGTCGTAGCTACGTGGCACCACTAGCAACCACTTCCGACCGTCTGACATGTAGTTCTGGCGGTAGAAGAGGGTGTCTCGCACAGAGAAGTGAGCCGGTTGGCGACGAATGGTTCTAGACGGAATTAGTTTTGAAGGTGGCAGCAACAAGTCAAGGATTGCAGTAATCCATGGATCCTTCTTTTTTGGGGAGGCCATGTCTGTGATAATCAGCGATGACAGTAGGGGATCCGTGGCGTCAATGCATGTAGCATCAACAGGCACAGGGGAGTGCGAGAGTTCGTCGGCATCAGAATGCTTGCGTCCGGACCGATAGATAACACGAATGTCATATTCTTGTAAGCAGAGGGCCCAACGGTCTAGTCGTCCCGTGGGATCCTTTAGGGACGACAACCAACACAGGGCGCGATCGTCGGTCACAACGTCAAAGGGTCGGTCAAAGAGGTAGGGGCGAAACTTTGTAAGGGCCCAAATTATCGCCAGGCATTCTTTCTCAGTGACCGTATAGTTTCGTTGAGCCTTGGTGAGAGCTCTACTCGCATACGCTAGGATATTTTTGTCGCAGTTAGGCTTGTGCTGAACGAGCACGGCACCGATACCAACACCACTTGCGTCCGTGTGCACTGCAGTAGGAGCGCTTGGATCGTAGTGGCAGAGAATAGGTCCTGAGGTTAGTAGACGTCGCAGGGATGTGAAGTCGTCGTCACAGTCCGAAGACCACGCGGATAGTCTGTTGTCGCCATTGAGCAGCCTCGTAAGTGGGGCGACGATGGAAGCGAAATTGCGAACGAAGCGCCGGAAATAAGAGCGTAGCCCAATTAAGCTGCGGAGGGTCTTCATTGAATTAGGCTTGGGAAAGTTGGCAACGACACGCAGTTTTTCGGGATCGGGTGACACGCTGTCTTTCGAAACAAAGTGGCCCAGGATGGTTAGTTTGCGTGCACCAAAACGACATTTCTTGAGATTGAGCTGTAGTCCAGCTGCAGTAAAACAGTTTAGTACTTCGCGCAAGAGAGCAAGATGCGTTTCGAAGTCAGGAGAGAACACAACCACATCATCTAAGTAGCAGAGGCAGATATATGCCTTTTGAGCCCGCGCAAAATGTTGTCCATCATTCGTTTGAAGGTGGCTGGCGCGTTGCATAGCCCAAAGGGCATGACGTTGAATTCATATAGCCCATCGGGGGTCACAAACGCCGTTTTGGGCCGGTCACACTCAGCCACCGGCACTTGCCAGTAGCCGGAGCGCAAATCTAGGGAGTTGTTGTTGTTCTTCTAATCCTTTATTTCGAAGGGAAGGCCATGCGGCCATAATAAGGAAGGAGGGGTAAGAGGCAGGGAGAAGTAGCCGAGTAGCACAAATGGTGGGTCCTTGAACAATTTAGAAGAGATCACTGCCGTCAGCAGAGCCAGGCTAGGGTTACTGGGATCATGTGAGTGCAGTCAAGTGAACTTTTACGACCGGGGTAGGGCCCGGTTTACACTAATCTCGAGAGACCACTCTCTAGGCCGTACACCACCCCGAGCGCTGAGAGAAAATTAGCGTCTTCGAAGGGGGGCTCGTCTTGAGAGGAATCACGTGGCAAAGCGTTGACGAGTATTGGGTGGTACAAAGAAAATGCGGCGCAGTGCCAGATTAAGTGGTTGAGGGTGGCGAACACTACCGTTTGACAGTACGGGCAGTAAGGAGGTGGAGATTTTGCCGGGTGAATCCATTTTCTCATGTGTGGGGTGTGAGGGCTGCGTTAGCAATAGTTTTGTTGATGAAGATTTCCGCAGAGCGACACATCGGAGGAGCCAGAGCCAGGTAGCCAGCGGGAGTAACGGACGCAAGGCGTACTTTCCGAGCATGGCGTGCGCGGTCAAGTTGAAGGCGAGGGTGAGGAGAGGGGCGCGACGCGTCGTCGTCCAGGGGAGGGGTACTAGCGAGACACTCCCTTGCTGCATCGTGTGCAGCCTGATTGCCCCCATCCGAGTCCGTGTGACCCGGCACCCATGCCAATCGGACAGCGGTCCCATTGCGAGCCAAAATGGCGATCACGTGTTGGATTTCGTGAACAGTTGGGGGATCACTGAAGGGCTTGCGGAGTTCTTGAAGTGCCTGATGGGAGTCCGTGAGGATCCGAAAATGTGGAGGGGGCGGCGTTGCAATATTGTAGGTCAGGTGATCCAATGCGCAGAGGATGCTCTGAAGTTCTGCTTCCAAGGGAAACGAATGGTATCCTGGCCGAATAACAGAGCCATCCAAGTCCGGCCGAGCTGGGCAGCGCCAGGCCAGACCCATATGGGAAGGCGAAAGGCTGCCGTCCGTGTAAATGTCCACTTCATCTGGCAATTTTGCGGCAAGGACGCGCTGAAGGGCTTTCTCACGGGCAACTGGTCGGGTGCGGGGGATACCAGTTCGCTGATGGGCCACTGTGACAGGCAGGAGTGACCAAGGGGGTGGCGGTGGTGAGGCCGAGGCAAGCGTCGGAAGAATTCGCAGGTCCCAGGCGGAGAGTGCAGCCCCCTGTGGCGTTAATGTCCGCCTAAGGTCATGTTCTCCGAGAGTTTCCGCGAGAAGCTCTTCCATTGGAGGCATATGAGCAGCCCGTTCGAGAGCACCCATGCGGGTATTCCTGGGAAGTCCAGTGATGGTGCGGAGCATGGCCCGATAAAGGACCGCTAAATGTTTCTTATGAGTCGGGGATAGGCTGTAGGCCGGCGCGCCATAAGTGAGACAACCGACCGCTACCGCCCGACAGAGCGTGAGGCACGCCGATTGGTGAGCACCGCCAAATTTGTTTGAGAGACGAGAGATTAAGTGGAGCATTGGCTTCCAATTTTTCCGCAGTTGACTTATCCACTGTCGAGCGCTGTTGTGGGTGGTGAGGGGGATGCCGAGCAAGCGAATATAACCACAGTGGGAGGAAATGGGTGTGTCGCCGTTGAAAATTGTATGATGCATACTAGTGGGTGGCTGGTGCAGACCGTGGACCAGGAGAAATTCGGTCTTCTCGGGGGCTAACTCAAGGCTGAGAGTTGGAAGAGTAGTGGAAAGGCTGTTCACCGCCGCCTGCAATTCTGTTGCCATGTCATCCGTGAAGTCGTAGTCGGCGGCCTCAACCTATACCGTGAGGTCGTCGGCATGGATGGCAAAACGAGCTGCAGTGTCCCGTTCTAGGTTGCGGGCGACGCGTGCCATGGCCAAATTGAGAAGTACGGGTCCAAGGACAGAGCCCTGTGGAACGCCCCTGTCTAGATAAAAGGTCCTGGGGCTCCATCCTGGATGCATGCTGTGGAGCCGAATCGGTCGATTTTCTAAAAAATTCCTGATCCAGTTTTGGGTCTTTGGCTTGGAAAGGCTATAGCGAGCTCTTCAAGGATCGCTGCCTGACTAACATTGTCAAAGGCGTTTTGCACGTCGAAAGTGAGGACATAATCTGGATTATTACCAGCTCGTGACGTACGGTTCAGAACGCGTCGCAGTAGCCAAAGGCAATCGTGAGTACCAAGGTGAAGACGGAAGACAGTCTGGGACGGATGGAACCACGGGCGTACATATTCCGAATAATACTGAAGGCGGTTGTTGATCAGGCGTTCAATAAGTTTACAGATGGTGGGTGTAAGAGAAATAGGCCGGAGATTAGTCAGCACAGAAGGGTCTTTGTTTGGCTTCGGTATCGGGTGAACCATTGTCAGTTTGAGTTCGTCCGGAACGTCACCAGAGGCCCAGTAAGTGTTAATCATGTTTAGCAGTACTGAGTGTGCAGACTCGTCCAAGTTACGCAGCTGCGGCCATGTCACGCCATCATGACCATGTGCAGAATGTGGTTTGCCCTGGTGAAGAGGCGCTTGTAACTCCCCCATGGTGAATGGGGCATCGATATTTCTATCCACGTCTGAAACCATTATGGTCGGCAGCGGAGGGTGGGGCCTGAGTGAGGCACGTGGGAAAAACTTCGTTATCAGGCGATGTTCTACGTCCGCTGGTGGGTCCCGGAGAGTGAGGGAAGCGAATAGAGTAGGTTTTCTCTTGCACTTGCCCGACAAGCTCCGAAACGTGCTCCACAGCCTGGAAAGGCCTCGTTCTTTACCGAGCTTAGCACAGAGACTATGCCAATGCTCGTTGGAAAGGGAGCGCTGGTATGGTCGGATGATTTGGTACTGAAGACAAATACTAATCAGGTCTCGGGGACGTTTTCCGTTGGTTAGATAGCGAGTCGTGAGGGTTTGCACGCGCTTCCACAGGTTGGTAAGATGGGCGTCCAGTGCGCGTGTTCCACAGTAACATAAGATTTCCTCTGTAGCGTGTGCTTTCGCAGAGTGTATGGCAGCAGTGAACTGCGGTAAGGTTGGAAAAGAATTCGGTACCGTGGAGACAATCGAGAGCGTCGTCGATCCGAGGCAAGGGATAAACGTCTTTACGGGTAACCATGTTAAAGCGCCGATAGTCGACACAGAACCTTAGGGACCCATTTTTTCGTAAACAAAACTACTAGCGAAGACGAGGAGCTTTGTGACGGACTAATGACGTCGCGTTGCAGCATGTCTTCGACGTGTTCATTAATAATCGCGCGTTCTGACGCCGACACTCTGTAAGTTCGCTGCCTCAAAGGTGCATGCGTCTCAGTGTCGATATAGTAGGCTACCGTTGACGTTATACCCAAGGGAGCTTGCTGACAGTCAAATGAGGAGCGGAACGCGTGCAAAAGGTCCGGTGGCTACTTGCGCTGGGTAGAATCTAAATCGGCGTCCAGAAACTTCGTGAACACGTCGTCGGAAAGAAGCTGGTCGGTGAGATGGGAAGACGTCAGGGCGCTTAGCGGCAAGGTAGGCCGGTCGTTGCAAATGTCAAAGCTGATAATAGGGCAAGTAGGTTCTATGTTGCCAATCGACTTGCTGCGAAGCCGCAGCGAGTCGATTGGTGTGTTCAGCACGCAGCGTAAGGACAGTGAACGGAAGAGGTAAACTCTTTCAGTGAACAAAAAGGTCGGAGGCGTAAAAAGAACAGGGCCATCCGGCAGAGTATCGCAAGATATAGCCACTAACACCGAATTTCGCCGCGGAGTATCGACGTCATCGGAAAGCACAAGTTTTGTTTCACCAGCGATGTCACACTGTGGGAAACGTTCCAGTTCATCCCGGGCACAGTCGATCACAGCGTGATGGCATGAGAGGAAATCCCATCCCACGATGAGATCGTGGGAGCACGAAGATAAGACAACAAATTCAATGGGGTAGCAGGTGCCTTGGGTAATCACTCGAGCAGTACAGGCAGCTATCGGGAACACTTGGGCTGCACTTTCAGTCCAGAGCGAAAGTCCTGAAAGCGGAGTCCTTTCTTTTTTCAGCAAGTGGCACAGTTTAGCACTTATAACAGATATGGCGGCACCAGTGTCGACTAGAGCAAGGGTAGGGACTCTGTCAACAACCACATCTATAATGTTTGGTGGATAGGCATGGGAATTTTGAATTTTCGCTGCATGCGCAGTTCCTGCATCTGGAACTGCAGGCTGACGACGCATAGGCGACAGGTAGCAGCGGCGGGGTGGAGGCGATCGGCGACTGGTAAACGTCTGCTGGTCGGGCGCAAATGACGTCCTTGAAGGCTTCGAGGATACGCGATGCTGAACTTGCCTAGGCGTGTATCCTGGAGCGTTGAAAACCTCAGGATGCGGAACCACACGGCGGCAGTAACGTGCGACATGTCGGGCGTATCCACAAGACTAGCATATAGGGCGATTGTCCGGCGTTCGCCACGGATTCGATTGCTACGCTACCACTTGCACTGGACGTAGAAACGGGGATGCTTGCTGGTAGGTGGACGGCACAGTCGTTGGGATGATTGGTTCGAACGAATGGGTAAACGGACAGGAGGACTGTGGGAAACATTCAGCATACGTCAGGGGACCGGTAACGCGGCCGGTGAAGCCAGCGGAAGAGCAACAGTAGCTACCGGGGGAACAGTAAGGGGAGCAGGAGCTGCAACTACTTGGCGAGTAGTTGGCAGGGCCTCGGTGACCTGTTCCCGGATGCTTCGCTGCAGAGATAGAGGAAGGCATGAAGGCGGTGCCTCCATCCGCTGCCGTGGCTCTTGAAGGAATGGCACAATCGACAGTTCGCGAGCCACTTCCTCGCGGAAGACGTCCGTTATCTTCGTCTCAAGTGAAGAGTGCTCTGAAGGGAAAGTCAAACTGGAGAGTTCTCCATTTGTCTCCAGGGATCGCCGGACCAGGAATCGTTGCCTGCGCAGCCCATCAAAGCTTTAGCAGGGGCTCACGACCACCGTCAAGGTTTTCGGGTGCTTGGCAAGACACATAGTGAACGCGCCATCATCGATGCCTTTTAAAATATGTTTTACCTTATCTGCTTCAGACATGGCCACGTCGACGCGCCGGCACAGATTTACAACGTCTTCGATGTAGCTGATAAAATTCTCCCCCTGTTTCTGAGCTCTTCCGTGGAGGCGTTATCCTGCTTGTAGTCTGCGTACAGCCGGGCTGCCAAATGGTTCAAAGAACGGGGTCTTAAAATCGCCCAATATTTTGAAGTCACGTACGCTGTTCAAAAACTACGTGTGATCCAATTGCGTGAGATAGAATTCGACGTTGCTTAACTTGGCGGGATCATCCCACTTGTTGTGAGGCCTCACTCGCTCGTATGTCGATAGCCAATCCTCAGCATCATTGTCACCCTCACCATTGAAGAATGGGAGATCGCGCTGACGGATGGAGCCAGCGCATACGATCTGTGGCATCGGTGGTGCTTGTTGATCAGCAGCTTCAACGGGGGTGGTGGGCATTTGGAGCCTCCGGCTTCGAAGCTCCAGGATTCCGGCTGGTTGACGTTGAAACTGCACTTCCATCACTTCCAATGGTGTTTAGTGCTATCTATCAGTTGTTCAAGTGAGAGGCGGGTAAGAGCAGTCTCTGGTAGAAACGGTCACGCCAGAGATTAACTTGCTAAAAGCACAGACAGGCACTGATGGGGACTGTTGCAGGCCCGCAGAACATACCCACGCTTAGATTGCCGATGGTTCTTCACAAACCGTTCCATGCTCCAACTGTTCATTACGATATATATATATATATATATATATATATTTATATTTATATATATAGTGTGAAGGCGAAAACCGAAAGCCAAAACTGGAAGCGCGTTCCGCGGGCAATTGCCCAAGAAGGTAGCGTAACCGAAGCCGAGCGGAGAAGGAGAGGAACAGGAAGCGGGAGCTCGAGGGGAATAAAGCGTAAGAACCTGCCTGCCGCTGGCGGTTTCTCACAATGGCGCAGTTGCCAAAAACCCCGTATGAAGTCGTTTACGGGCAACTTCCGAAGTTTGACGTCGCGGCCGGTTTGGACACTCCCGTCAAAGTCGGCCGACCTGTCGATCGGCAGTTGGTGTGCCGCAATATCAGAACAGAAGTACGGAGGAACGCCATCGATGCGCTGACGACCCAGAAGAAATGCTACGATCGCCGACATCGACGTGCACCTCAGTATGGGGTCGGTGACCAGGTATGTGTGCAACGAGAGACTAAGGCAACCGGCAAGAAGCTCCTACCTAAGTTTGACGGGCCATTTGTCATCACGGAGCGCTTAGGCGCGAATACCTGGCGAGTGGCCACTCCCTCGGGCAGTGCAAACCTGGACAAGCGGAAAAGAGACAACTTCGCTGTGCATGTGTCGCGCATGAAAAAGAAGATTGGACGTGCAGACTGATACTTCGCTACGCTTCGGCCAAGCTCACAGTCGTGGCCGAGTGTAAAGGCGAAAACCGAAAGCCAAAACTTGAAGCGCGTTGCGCGGGCAATTGCCAACGAAGGTAGCGTAACCGAAGCCAAGCGGGGAAGGAGCGGAAGAGGGAGCGCGAGCTCGAGTGGAATAAAGCGTAAGAACCTGCCTACCGGTCACGGTTTCTCACAATGTCGCAGTTGACAAAAACCCCCTACGAAGTCGTTTACAGGCAACTTCCGAAGTTTGACGTCGCGGCCGGTTTGGACACTCCCGCCAAAGTCGGCCGACCTGTCGATCGGTAGTTGGTGTGCCGCAATATCAGAACAGAAGCACGGAGGAACGCTATCGATGCGCAGAGGACCGAGAAGAAACACTACGATCACCCACATCGACGCGCACCGTAGTATGGCGTCGGTGACCGGGTCTGGGTGCAACGAGGGACTAAGGCAACCGGAAAGAAGCTCCTACCGAAGTTTGACGGACCATTTGTCATCACGGAGCGCTTAGGCGCGAATACCTGGCGAGTGGCCACTCCCTCGGGCAGTGCAAACCTGGACAAGCGGAAAAGAGACAACTTCGCTGTCCATGTGTCGCGCATGAAAAAGAACATTGGAAGTGCAGACTGATACTTCGCTACGCTTCGGTCAGGCTCGCAGTCGTGGCCGAGTGTGAAGGCGAAAACCGAAAGCCAAAACTGGAAGCGCGTACCGCGGGCAATCGCCCACGAAGGTAGCGTTACCGAAGCCAAGCGGGGAAGGAGAGGAGGAGGAAGCGGGAGCTCGAGGGGAATAAAGCGTACGAATCTGCCTACCGGTCGCGGTTTCTCACAATATATATAAATATATATAAGGCAG
>NW_027526446.1:67480-93325 GCF_048455015.1 Haemaphysalis longicornis
CGAGAACTTTTCTGATGGAGGCGAAAAGCGAAAACGCGCGTGTGCTCGAGATTTCGGCAAACGTTAAAAGATCCCCAGGCGGTCAAAATTATTCCAAATCCCTCCACTAGGGCGTGCCTCATCGCTTTTGTACGGTCGGCGCGGTATACCTCATAATCAATAAATGTTTCAAGAAAACTTGTTATATTGTTGCCGAATTTGATAGGCCGAAGCCGACCTAATATTTTATATCAGATGGCCGAAACACAGTGCAAATACATTAAAACTTTCCACCTATACGCGTACTAAATTTCAGTCTGACTTTCTGGGATATTTTTTTTGTTTTAACAAACTGATGTTCGTAGAGCCTTTACAAACCATCTGCGCCTTTAGTTTCGGTCGTCCATAATTGCTTACGCAGAAGTAACTAAAATTCAGCCACATGTAAGCATGTTCAAGTTTTGTTGCCTTTTGTGCACAGTTTGCAACACACACACAACCACAAGGCACTGACATACCGGAAAAATAGGCGTGAGCAAATGTAATTGCATTTGCGTCACCGATAGAGTGAAGATTACATGAAACAGCCGCTTTTTATTTACTTTACGGCGCTATATGTGTGCAACGATAGTAAGAATGTGCCAATATGGGAAAACAGTTCTTTCAGAACAATCGGGATTAATTTCAGGAAATGGCGTAACAGTCAAATAATGTGAACAAAAGCAGCCGGGTAAACATCTGGTGCGTTTCTTTTAGAGCAAGAAATACAAAAAGGGAAGTTCGCATTTATTAATTTTTTGCAATTTCCAGCACAAACACAGATTTCGCTGCAAACTTTCTGGAACTTTGCCGTCAACTAGAGCCGATGTACAGCCGTGAACTGAAGTAAACGGACCACGGGAGCGGTGGCCAAAACTAATCGCTGCGCCGTCTGGTTGCGCAGCGCCTGTTGTCGAGACCGCGCACAGCGCAGACGCAGCCAACCAGTTTCGCATACATGTCACAACCACTTGCTCCTTCGCGACTGATTCTTGGTTCGACAAATCAGCGCCAGGGGAATCACGCCGCGCAGTTAAAGGAACACTGCCGAGTACCGCCCTATATTGAAAACGGTGAGACTCACCTGATATGCGGGAATGGTTCCACGCTGTCACACATAGCGTGCTGTGGCTGCGTATACGGCTCGTACCGTTTCTGCTCTTCGGTATCGCGAGGGCGCAGCGGGAAAACATTGCAGTAAATACATCCGAAAAAAAGGGCCGACCAACGTGGCTGCATTCTCTTAGCTCAAGTGTATGGGCTATTTTGCTTGTTTTGATTGTTTGTTTATTTGCTTTTATGTCCGCTGGGCTGATGTGCGTTGGGAATGCGGAGCACACGTGTGGGAACGTTTTTAGCCTTTCGTCGCTTCTAGGAAAGTCTGGATGTCGCGTATTATGCCCGAAACAGGCGGAGGTGAGCTGGCAAAGTTTATAACATTTTTACCATCACCTGAGCGGCACCATTTTTGTCCCGTGTTATGGAGGTGACGATGATTGTTTTGAGGGTGTTATAAAAGTCATGGTAGTAGAAGCTTCCAGTAAAAAAAAATCGCGCCAATCCACCCTATGAATGTGGTTGGAAAGCAAAGCTGTAAACGGCACCCTTAACGATTACCCATGCGACGTCACTTAAATTCACTCACATCGCTCCACAAATAGTAAAACCAGAGAGAAGTGAAATGCACTTAACCACACCATTTATTACTTCAAAGAGATATCCCTGGTAAGGTTAACTCAATGCATGATGCATGAACGGTGTTTGGTTGAGTTGTATTGGTGTAGCACAAGAGTGGAAACTTTTTTTATATGTTTAAAGTAAGCTGCAACCCGGTGTTAGACGTTCTTACTTCTCCGTCTCTGCGCCGTGGACGGAGGCGACGAATTTGCGGCAGGGAAGGAGGTGGACGAGGAAGAAGTACTTCTGTTCAGATTTCTGAACGACCCAGAGTGCAGCCCTGTGGGGCCCATACGCAGTCCGCGCGGCCTCTGTTCTGTCCACCCGCTGAAGATAGGTAGGGAGAGAGGACCTGGACAGCAGCATCTCTTATTGCTCTTGTTGGGTAGTTGACGGAAAGAGAGGAGGGTACTCAGGGCTGAAGTCGCACCCCCCGATTACGGGGCGGAGTGTTCCTACTTCTGAGCAAAATTTACATTCAGCGTCGTAGCGATTCGGATGCATGAAGTGAAGACGCTTAGGTTGTGGGAAGGAGCCCGGATTTTATGAGCCGTAGGGTAGTTTGTTGTTCTCTGGAAATGTCAGGGTAAGGCAAAGGTACGATCTGTCTCAGAAGGCGATCATGCTGGGTTATCTCCCTGAACGTGACAAGCGGGTGACTGTCCTCGTGCAGCTCCATAACACGGGAGGTAAAAGCGCAGGCTTGTTTGGTGAGCGTATTTGTTGCCCTCCAATGAAGCGTGACGGGGTGTCCAGATGAGCTGAATGGAACCGTTTGGAGAGTGGTTTTTTAGCACGCGCAGTGCAGGTCAGGACACCCAACCCGACTGGTAATTCCAGTAGGCTTGCTGGGAATCGGTGACTACCCTCCGAACCCCTCTTTGAGTGATAGCCAAGGTGATGGCTGCTTCTTCTGCTGCCGTCATTTCTTGGGTCCTAAGCGAGGTACACGTACGGAGGTTGGTTCTCGAGGTAGCCACGATGATGGCGTATTGTTGCCCTCGATGTTTGGAGGCGTCTGTGTAGATAACTGCATGATCCCCACCGAGGGTGGTGTGTAGCGCTTGAGCCAGTGCTTTTTGGTGACCCCCGTCATGTGAGGGGTTCATATTTCTAAGCAAAGGGAGCATCTTTAGTTTTAGTCGCCAAGAGTCTGGGAGTACGTCAAGCGGAGTGACATACTGGGCTGCCCAGCCAATCTGGTGAAGCATGCGGTTACCCACCGCAGTTCTGAGTCGGACCTTCTGGTTAGAAAGATGGCCTTCTATCAGCTCTTCCGCCGTGTTGTGGATCCCCGTGCTAAGCAGCCTATGTGTAGATGCACTCATGAGAAGACCAATGGCTTGCTCGACCGCCTTTCTAATCATTATATAAAGCATCTCTATGTCTTCATTGTCGAGAAGAAGACAGGGGGTTGACGTAAGTGACTCTCGAGAGGACAAAAAGTTCAATTAATCAAAAGGTACCAGATTCCTTTAGGCCTCGCTTCTTAGTGGCAACTCGCCTGATCATGTGCATGATTTGATTAATGCTGTTTTTGAGGCGCTGCAAGGAGACGTCACTTTTGGTGTTAGCCTCGAGATGTAGGCCCAGGATCTTGATGCTGGGGCTTTGAGTGATGGCCTGGCTATCAAGGAGTATTTGAATGTATTCCTTGATTTCGCGTGAGGGCGGACGACAAGGAGCTGTGATTTTTTACGTGAACACTGGAGCCCACAGGCTTTAGCACATTGGCGTACTAGAAGTGAGATGCCATGCATTGGTGTGAGCTTCCTTTAATTTTTGTAACTCTTAGCACATGAGCAAGGTGCGCACAGGGCCGCTAGACGGGCGTGAGTGGTCGCTTGACGCTTTAAGGTGGCATTGAACGAGAACGCAGGGGGTAAACCTGTAGATGTGCTTGGTGAGTACCCCACCTGTCTTCCCCGTCTTCGCGTGGGCTCGTAGCTAAATCGGTAAGACAACGGGCTCTCGCTTTGTTAGTCTGTTAGTTCCAGGTTCGATTCCCGGCGGGGCCAGTGAATTCTTTTATTGGTTCGCTGGAGTTTTCTGGTGACACCAACGGTCGCGAAAGAACCCTTGGGGGGTAGAGGTAGAAAGCTTTGCTTTAAAACACGAGAACTGTGGTCAGTCGAGGGGTATACGAGGCTTAAACGGTGTGAACGCGAAAATGTGTCCACGGGGATTATGTTGTTAAAACTACGCACTCTCGTTTCAATTTCTGGCGGGTCTACGGCTGTTACCGCAGAGATATGTTGATTAAGGAGTGAGTGATGGCTCTTTTGTAATGCGTGCGCAGCCCGTCGTCTTCAAATACCTGCGCTGGCTATCAAAGAAGGGAATGTTCTGCGCGGAGCTTAATTTTGGGCGTGCATTGCATGACTGGGAATTCATACAGAGCACCCGAGGTTTGATTGTTGAGTGATGCAAGTTTCTCAGTTGAGATCTGTTTTGTTGTTTCTTCGGTGGCGTGTTTTTGATCAACACAGCTTGGAATTTCCGCATGAGAGTGCGAGCTAGATTTCGGTTATATGGCTATCTGTGTACACAACAATTGACTGTATTTGTTGCCGATCAGAGGCTTAGAATACGAGTAAATGATAGGTCCTCCTCACGTTTCGTTGTGACGTCTCTTTTGGAGGCGAGACTTTTGTAAAGAAACTTAAGTTCACGCCGTTGGGAAGGAAATAGAGCTGGCCGCAGGACTTGGGATTTTCCCGACCTCTGATCTTTTATGTCAGTGGTACTCGGCCGGTAGCGTGCCGAGGACTCCTTCTGGGCTTGCAAAAGTGTAGAGGCACGTACCCCACGATGAAATATGGTGATACGTGTCGTATTGTCACACAATTAACTGTTGCAGCCAAAGTCGCTCATACACACCTCTCTATGCCCGACTTTTGAGTGTGGCGTTTCTGCATAATTGAAATGTTGTGCAAAAAGGCAGCTTTAAATTTGTACTGTACGGAGACGCTTTCTAGCATATCATGCGGAAAATTCATTTTTTTTTATTTTGCGGATGTGTTTGAAAAAAGAAGGAATTTGGGAATCCGTAGTCTTTTCACGGACCGTTTTTTTCTGCGGACCCCCATCTGAGAACGAAGGCCCTGTGCAATGCTTGGTAAAATAATGTGTGTAAATAAACTTTTTTTAATTATACCGTCGTTTGTTTGCTGCATGCCGTCGACCATAAGCTAGTAATCTTTTTATAATAAATCATCGAAGGACCGATCCCTCTTTGGATCAAATCCTTCAACTCGTGTCACAGAAGTGCGCAAAAGCTGCTACTACTGTTTTCAAGTGTAACTGAATAAAACTGAAAACTGTAGTTTGTATGCGTTTCGATAGTCGCTGGGCGTTTAAAGCGGAGTTCAATGGTACCCCAGATCGCAACGGAGTTTTGGACATTAAATGTATGTGTGGGTGCCTCGAACTTGAAAAATTGCGAAGCTGCATTTTCTCGAGCAATTGCGAAATGGCACATATGCCGCATACGGCAAACAAAGTTTCATAAAGCAATGCAGTACAAACCTGAACACAGCAGTATTTGTCCAAGCCTTATGTAATCTTACCATCAAAAAAAAAATTCCCCGGATTTCCCCGAGGGGAAGAATGTGAAAGTGCGAATGCACGAGTTGAATTTGCGTGGTTCGGTAATGTTCGCGAAAGAGAGATCACACACACACACACACACACAACTACAAAGAAAGAAAGATGCATTTATTCACAGACACCTATTTGTGTTGTCGTTGTACTTGATTGCTAGAGCGGATCTCAGCTTTGAAATTTTGTGTCAGTACTCCTTTAAGCGGGTGCATTAGCCCTTCTCACGCCCGATTCCTGGCCAATCCCCCACGTGGGTATGTGCCATGTCAGCGGCCAGGCAGCGCCCGCCCATCTTTGAAATTTTGTGTCAGTACTCCTTTAAGCGGGTGAATTAGCCCTTCTCACGCCCGATTCCTGGCCAATCCCCCACGTGGGTATGTGCCATGTCAGCGGCCAGGCAGCGCGCGCCCATCTCCCCCCGTTGCTAAGGAAGACGAGGAGCGCGCGTACCCGCAGCTGTTGCTATGCGGACTACGGCGGCGGACGATTCAGGCTCGCTTAAGAAGTGCATTCGCACTTAAAATATTGCAACTTTGCTGACATTCTCAGGACGCCTATAATTTCGCATCTATCCGCAAAACCGACAAAGATGGTGTTTTATCTTATTCTCTTCGACTGCACAGTGATTTTTTTTCTCCTTCATTATCTGCTTCAATATATGACGTGGTGGGGTAGGGGGTAGGGGGTGCAAAAAAAAAAAAAAGCTACAAGCACGAGGTAATCAACAGCTCGCCAACTCTGCCTGCGGGGCCGCGTTGCCGCCGATTTCGCTAGCGCGCCGTTTCCACAGCAGACAGCAAAAGGGCCGACCGATTTCCCTGGTGTCAATTTATCGGAGCGCGAGGCAATCGCGGAGAAGCGAGCGTTAGCGGCATGTGTGCTGTGCTGCTTGGCCGCGCGTGCGCTGTGCGCGGTCTCGACGGCAGGTGCCGCGCAACCAGACGGCGCAGCGATTAGTTTTGGCCACCGCTCCCGTGGTCAGTTTACTTCAGCTCAGAGCTGTACATATTGGTGCACACTCTTGTTCTAAGCAGTTTGGACCCGCTGATCTTCAATGTAGATACATAATCCAGTTGAAGGGCTCGCTATATTATCCCGGCATTAATAAAGAGAAAGAATTGGTTCAATACACATGATGTATAATGTAGGCCGCTATTGAGAGTTTTTTTTTTCATTATTCCGGCAATCAGGGGGCACGCTGAACGTTTCTACTCTATAGCGACGACAAAAAAAGCTCTGAACATCGTCATGCCGCCGAGATGAATAAAGAAAGTCTGCACACTTGAATCGCTGCAAAGGAACACCTACAGGGTGTCCCAGCTATCATGCACCAAGATTAAAAAAAGAGCAATTGCCTTACTCGAAGAAAACCTAGTGCATAATGTTTCTAGTGCAGTGTACTAGTTGGCAGTAATTTTTTCGTTAATGAGATTAGATAATTATTTTAAATAATTATCTCACTCGACAAATACTGCCCTAATCATCGAGGTGTCAATGAGGCACTTGTGGGTACGGACGCGAGGAATCTAACTCCGGTATTTTCAGCGACGAACTAGTTTCGTACTCATTTATTCTGACTGATAAAGAAACCCCGCGAAATAGGAAAAATACCACGTGACGGAGCTCCCACTAGCATCGTAAAGTAGCGCCCTCAAACAACGTTTCTCTTAGTTAGCCAGAATGAAATAAATGAAAGAAAGAAAGAAAGAAGGAAAGAAAGTAAGAAAGAAAAGGAAAGAAGGAAAGAAAGAAAGAAAAAAAGAAAGAAAGAAAGAAAGAAAGAAAGAAAAAATCGCGAACGAGTGTTTGCTTTATCTGCCTCATCTGCCCCGGCGGAAGCAATGCATCGCGTAAAATTCTATTTCAAAATGAGATGTGATAGCGGTTATCTTAGCGTAGGTCGACTGCACGGATGGTTCGTTTTTTCGCCTCAGAACCTGTCCCAACAAAAAAGAATTTACCAAATCAGCTCGAAAGTTTAAAGGCGCGTTTTGCATTGCCCCAGTCGCAATGCGTTTTTCTAATAAACAGAAGGCCAATATGATCCTTGCCTTGGGAGCGGCAAATGGCAATAAGAGAAAGGCCTCAAAGATTTATCAGTCGTGGAAGTTTGGCGGTAAACCCAACGCATCGACCATCATCAGAAATTATGAAATCTTGAGACAAACCGGCTTTTTTCAACAACAACGGCAGAGGACTCCGTCTGTGAGTACAAGCCTACGCACGGATGTTCATGCATTTATGGCTGCAAACCCTCAATCTAGCGTGCAAGACGTGGCCGCCCAGGCACCAATTTCCAAATCGACAGTCTGGAGGATTTTAAAGGACTCGCACTTTCACCTGTACCACGTTAGCCTGCACCAATGCTTGGAAGACAGGGACTTTCAGAATCGTCTGGATTTCTCAAATTGGATCCTCACAAAATCTGAAGTCACCAGACTTTCTTAGCAACTTAATGGGGACAGATGAAGCCAATTTTTGCAGAAACGGCCAGGTAAATCTGCACAATGCACACTATTGCAGCGACTCCAATCCACACTGGGTAAAGCGCACTCGGCACCAGTACCAGTGGTCATTCAATGTGTGGTGCGGAATGTACGCCGGTACTATAATAGGCCCAATCTTCTTCGACCAGACGTTGACTGGACAGCGGCACGTGAACGAAGTCCTGGAAGGAACGGTTGATCGCTGCCTCAGCGAAGTGCCGCTGTCACGTCTTCCACTGATGTGGTATCAGCAAGACGGGACGCCAGCACATAGCAGCAGTCGAGCACGAAACTGGCTTGAAGCGACTTTCCAAGCACAATGGATTGGTCGGCACGGGCCTGTAAATCGGCCGGCTAGGTCAACCGATCTTTCTCCACTGGATTTCTTTCTTTGGGGCTATGTGAAAGATCGTGTTTACGCGACCGAGGCGAAGACATCTAATGAGCTCAAGGCCAAGATAACGGATGTCTGCAGCACAATTCCTCCGTCCATCACCAAGAAAGCCACTGAAGATGTGATTAAGCGGGCTGAGTACTGCGTAGCTGCAGAAGGAGACCTGTTCGAATACGGCCTCTAGGAGGTAGCGAACGACAACCAGTGTTAACGAATGCACCAGTTATTAAGAAACACCAAAATCTGATGTATTGCCTTGTTTTGTGCAGGCCTCCCTATGGCCAAATCGGCACGTTTTTAAGTGGTATGCATTGAATTTATTCAACACAATGTTTTTGCCTTTTCGCTAGAGTGTACGTGAGCGGATTCCCCGTCTGTTTATTTTGTTTTATTTCTGTCGTAAAAGTGTTTTACAGCACGCATACCCGAAAAATAAGGCCCTCATTGTAATTTGGCTTTGGGCTGAAGCATGTTACTGCCACGAAATATTAGCGCGCGTGCACTCTTTCTATGTGGTGGGAGCAGAGGCGGGATAAATATTGTATGTCTATTTCATTACTTTTCGCGTTTCCACTTTGGTTCCAGCAGCACGTCGACTGCTTTAGCGAGGGCCTTTTTTTATCAAGAGGATCTCGGCCGTAAGAAAGAGAAGAGCGGTGCATGATTGATAGGAACAAACCGCTCTTAAGCCGCCAAAACTTGGTGTTGCTACACCTTCCATGCCACTGTCAAGGGGATGCGCTGGCCTTTCGGGTATGTGAAAGGCAAAGCAGTTGCTCTCAATTAGCTAGTTCGAGGGCGCTACTTTACGATGCAGGTGGGAGCGCCGTCACGTGGTATTTTTCATATTTCGCGGGGTTTCTTTATCAGTCAGAATAAATGAGTACGCAATTAGTTCGTCGCTGAAAATACCGCAGTTAGAGTCGTCTCGCCCGTACCGACAAGTGCCTCATCGACACCTTGATAATTAGGACAGTATTTGTCGAGTTCGGTAATAATTAAAAGTAATTATCTAAATCTCCTTAACAAACAAATTACTGCCCAATAGTACATTGCACTAGAAACATTATGCACTTGGTTTCCTTCGAGTAAGGCAATTGCTATTTTTTAAAATCTTGGTGCATGATAGCTGGGACACCCTGTATTGTATATATATATATATATATATATATATATATATATATATATATATATATATATATATATATATATATATATATATGGTATTTATTTGGACTACAGATAGGGATGCGACGATGAGCTGAGCCAAATCAAGCGGTCGTTTCAGCCGGTCCGAACAAGGCGAGCACGAGACAACCGGGTGGGATAGGGCGCGACCAAAACTGGACCATGATAGTGTCCTGACCGTGGTGCATTCTCCGAGACGGAAGATTCTCCGTTGCATTACCTCGGTGACTATTTTTTTACAATATATATATATATATATTTGAAGATGGTAGATGAACTTTGAAGATGGTAGAGAACACAAGAGAAGAAAAACTTCGAACAAGGTAAAAGCACGATTGTGGCCTACGTTTCAGCAAAGAGAACTTGCTTTCCTCAGGGCAATCTCTCGCCTGGCAGGCAGGGTTTATATAGGGGAAGATGGAAGGGAAATTGAGCAAGCTGATTGGTTTCGGAGTGTGTCGGGGGAGAGATTGAGGGCCCAAGAAGGTTGTCTAGTTTAAGCCGCGAAGTAGGTCACACGGAAGTCAGCTGATGGTTGATATTCGTGGAATTTTTGGACAGAAAGGATGAGAGGGTGCTTATTGACCCGCCGCGGGGTATAGGGAAAGGATCTCAGAACCGCGGGAAGCAGACCAGGCGGTGAGGGTGGGGTCCTTATCAGAAACTATCTGCAAGCCTCAGGTCAAAAGAAAAGATAGAGACGGGGGAAAACTAACTAGGTCAAGGAAAAAAGAAAAAAAAAGGGAGAAAAAAAAACAGGGAGGGAAACCACATAAACCCACACACTAAAGAAAAAGCAATGACCCGGCAACTGAAATGGCACGTGTCACTCACGGCAACATTCCTGGAACAGGCCTGTCCTGAAACTCAAAAACGAAAAGATAAAGTTAGAGGGACGTACGGACAAGACCACGCGGAGTAAAAAAAAGAAGAAATTAAATAAATAAAATTGAATTCCAAAAGCAAAAGTTGGAGGCATGAGGGCGAGTATTAAGCTAGACGCTAAGGAATGAAAAAAAAAGAAAAAGAAATTAGGTGACCAGGTACAGAGCAGAGTGAACGGTCATAGTCTCTGGATGAGGTATATGCACGAAAATGCCTAATGCTGTATTCCCGGTGAATATCGCAAGGATTCCAAGTTGCCCTTAGACGCATTAATTCCAGCAGGTTCCATGGAGTTGAATTTGTGAATTAAGTAGGATTCTCGGTATTTCCTGTTCCTAGGAGACTTAAAATTTGACTGAAGTATATATAACTTAAGGTCATGCTGCGCTACAGCTATGTAGGATTTCCTAAGAGTATCTGCCGGGATCCGGACAGTTTATCGAACGCCGTTTTATCGAACGCCGTTTTATCGAAGTCGTTTTATCGAACGCCGTTTTATCAAACGCCGTTTTATCGACGGACGTTTTATCGAAGCCGTTTTATCGAAAGTGTTTTTCTCGGCCTTTTCGAGTAACAGAATTTGCGATACGTTTTTTTAATTTCCTCCTCGCTATGTAATTTGCAAATCTTGTCTCCACAGCAGGCCTATTTAAAAACATTTATAGTCTGTCTTCTAGTTGACTTTTATTTCCTGCGTGTTTTTTTGTTTGTTTTTGTGATGCGCGAAATATGTCACCAGAATTTTTTGCTGTGTTCATTGCGCAACTGGTACTGCCATAACGAATCTCCTTGTGTCTCTATCCCCTCTGATCCGAAGCATATCACGGCATTGTGGCGTATTGATAAAAATGCCTCGATATGCTTCGTACCTTTTTGTATAAACCGCTTTTGTGTCGACACATAATCTAATTATTTCGCCGCGTATGTTGTACATAAGTAAAGCACTTCTTGGCGCTTGAGGGTCCAATGTCAAAAACCTAACTGGAACGCTAGCAAAAGTCTCTCCCGATTTCTGCATTCCTAATTCTTAATGGGATCTGAGTTCAGTTGCTAAGAGGTTACCAAGCCTTGTACTACTGTTCTCGTTGCCTTGCATGAACTAACGAGAGAAACGTTAGGTACAAAATTGTCACCGTACTGCAGGTTGGTTCGTTTTCATCTCCCTCTGGTTGCACCCCAGCATGTCTGCTGGGGTGCATGCTCTTGCCTTTTTATCATAAGGCATAAAAACAGTAAGATCAAAATAGTAAACACCGAAAATGGAGAAATCATGAAGGTCTACTCAAAATACATCGTCGTGACCAGATTACCTCTAAATAAAAATGGAAAAATTAAAAAAATGAGAACGAGCAATACTATGGCCCGTGCGATTATACCTGAACAAGGCACACAAAAAACCACCAAAATGCGCTGCCTGGTCGGGCGTGTTCCTCCAAGGCCACCACGAAAACGTAAGGTTGGTGAATCAAAAGAGGGGCTAAGAGTGTTGACGCAAAAGTAGAAAATTATACGAAATCCTGTATTTTTTTATTTGAGCATGATTAACAAAAAACGTAAATTGTGGTGGGATTGGCAATTGTCCAGCTGTACTAGCTTACGAGTTTCCCTAGTGCGAGATGACCTCTGACGACTTGTCCTACTTGACGAGTTCACCTATGACGAGTTGGCTGTGACAGGTTCCCTTTTGACGATTCTCCTAGACTCTACCACCTCTGTTGGGGTCTCACTATCACTGTCGGAACCCCCCTGTTCCAGTCACATAGCACTAATCTTTCAGAAGTTCTTGGCCCAACATTTCTCCAGATGCAAACAGTGTGACCCCAAGGTCCGAGTAGGAGTCGCGGGTAAACCACGTGACTAGAACAATTGTGGGGTACAAGACTCTGGATCACGTAATGATGAACCATGGCGCAAGGGATATATTTTTCAACACTAACCTAAACACGCCGATACACATCTAAGGAATATTGCGCACGGGGTTCGGGTTGGTACTATAGGGGCAAATTCTGTAATATAAACAAGGGGGTCATACATGCTTGAGTGAAATCAATAAAGACTCAAAAAATCAAAATAATTTAATAGAACAAAGGTTATCGAAAGCACTGTAAAGGCGCGTCAACATATATAGATAGGTTTTTTATGTAATGCACGGCAGAGACAATGTAGGAGGAAGGTTACTGCAGGTTAGGTTAATGCGATGGCCAGTTAAACAAAATAAACCCCGAAAATTACAATGCAAGCCGCAAAACCGCACTTTCGATAAAACGGACGTAGGTGGGTCGATAAAACGGCATTCGATAAAACGGCGTTCGATAAAACGGGCATTTTTTCGATAAAACGGCGTTCGATAAAACGGCGTTCGATAAACTGTCTGGGAACCGTATCTGCCCGGTGACCATTAAGCCGTAGGCTCATAGGTTGGCTCGTTTCGCCTATATACTGTTTGTGGCACATTGAGCATTCCAACATATACACAATGTTGGATGAAGTGCACGTAAAACTTGAATTAATCTTGTGGAAATAATTACTGGCTGTGCTTTTTACAACGCAGTCTGTTTGCAGGTGCCTACAAGTCTTGCATCTGGGGCGGGAGCAGCTGGCTATGACTGGTTGCTTTGAAGGCCCTGTTTTAGCATGCACTAAAATATCTTTTAGATTCCTGTTTCTCCGGTAGGTAACCCTTGGTGCTTCCGGGAAAGTCTTTTTAAGTCGGTCGTTACTGGCTAAAATGGGGTAGTACTTCCGCAGTATATTGTTTACGTTTGGGAGGGCGTTTGAAAATTTAGTTATTAGGGCAGGGGGCCTGGCGCTTTCGTTTTGCCGCTGTTTCTTGAGAACGTCATCCCTTTTGAGATTAGACACACGTAGGTACGCCTGATCGAGCGAGCTTTTGGGGTGGTTCCTGTTCATAAGGGTGGCCTTGAGTTCGTCTAGGTGCTCTACGTAGTCACTGTCATCACTGCATACTCTTCTAAGCCTGGTGGCTTGTCCTACAAAGATCCCTTGTTTGCAGTGTCTGGGGTGATGGCTTTTATAATCTAGGTACTGCTGCCTGTCTGTTGGCTTTCTAAAAAGCGTGGTTTTAAGTTTACCGTTGCCTAGAATGACGGTAGTATCTAGGAAGTTCACTTCTTTTTCAGAATACTGCCAGGAGAATTTAATAGTCGGATGCGAAGAATTGAGATGGGATATAAACGTTTCTAGAGTCCCGCGACCGTGTTCCCAAATCATAAAAGATGTCGTCGATGTAGCGGAGGTAAACCTGAGGTTTATGCGGAAAAGAGCTTAATAGGGTAGCTTCAAGTTGCCCCATGAAAATGTTGGCATAGGTCGGTGCGAATGGAGTACCCATGCTAGTTCCAAAAACTTGCAAAAAGTAAGAAGAGTCAAATTCAAAATAATTGAGAGTTAGAACTAGTTTTAACAAAGTTATGTACACTTCTGGTGCATGTGGGTGCGGGTTCACTGCTAGAGATTTTGAAATCGCTTCAATTCCTTCGGTGAACGGAATGTTTGCATACAATGCAGCAACGTCAAGAGTAACAAGGAGGGTTCCACTGGGTAGGCGCCTGCCCATATTTATCTCTTCTATTATGCAGAGGAAGGGGGGGGTGTCCTGAACGAATGAAGGAAGAAGAGCCGGAATGTCGGATAGGTGATGATTCAGAAACAGAGATAGTGTTTCGGTTGGGGTATTGTTATTCGAAACTATGGGTCTGCCAGGAATGTCGGCAGTGAACAATAATTCTACGGGGACTTTATGGACTTTTGGGAGGAGGTAAAAACGTCCTGCATGCTTATTCTTCGGTTTCATGAAATTTAAGTCAGTAGTCGTTATTAATTCTCTAGATCGTAGATCTGTGAGGGTCTGAAGGATTTTTAGGCTGTATTCCTGGCTCGGATCGTTATCTAAGGGCTTGTAGTGGCAAGGGTTATTGAGCTGCCTATAAGCTTCATCTTTGTATTTTCCCATAGGTAAAACAACTACACTACCACCTTTGTCGGCTGGCTTTATGACTATGTCGGTTCTGGCTGATAGGCAATTCAGGGTAACTTCTTCCGACGGAGTTAGGTTCTTGCGCTTGTTTGATCGCTTAGTTGTTGCCAAAATTTCTCTTGATACTGATTTTAAGTACAGATCCAATTCTGGAGATTGATCTACATCTGGAGTCCAAGTGCTAGGAGGGTGGAGGGTGCGTTCGTTAATGTCACGTTGGTCCTGCTTCTCCGAAAAAAACTCGCTTAGTCTCATTCTCCGAGAAAATTCAGTGAGATCTTTGTGTAACTCGTATTCATTCACACTGTTATTTGAGGGACAGAAAGTTAGACCTCGTTCTAGGATACCTTTTTCGTCGGCCGTTAGTGTTTGGAAATGTCAATAACGTTGCTGGGGCAGGTAGCGAGAGAGCTCGTTTTTTCTATAGGATTATTGGCTGAGGGAGGAGGTTCTACTAAAGCGATATCTGTATCGAGTGGGGACATTACATGACCTAGTACTTCATAGTCGCGGCTATTGAGAGGCTGATCTCCTACAGTACATGCTGCATTTTGCGAGGGAAGTTGGTCACGCTGAAACTTAACCGCTTGTTTATTGCTAAGATCATTTTCCTTACGATTTATGAAAATATTGAGATCTAGTTTCTCCTGCTCGGTTAGTGGAAGAGCTTCAATCTGGTCGTTGAAGAGGCTGAGTTGGCTAGTACAGTGTTCTCTAAGAATTTCTAGGAGGGAAAGAGAAGCATTATTCAGAATATCTTGCCACCTGGCAGCTAGTTCAGGAGGGAGCTCACCAAGGGCACATCTATCTTTTAGGCGGAGGCCTTTGGGGATCTTTTTGCTTTGGAGATACGAGGAGTACGTTTTTAGATGAAATCTGTAGTTGGTTTGTTTGCCGGCTAGTTTTCGAGCTTTGAGGAAAGAGCGGGATTTAGGGGTAGGAGCATACGGCCTACTCGGTGGTAGTCATTTGTGTTTGTTCCGAGCAGACCTCCGGGGTGACACTTTTTTGCTTGGAGTCAGTAGTTTATGGGGGCTGCTAGGGGTGAGGTCCACATCGATGCCTGTTTGGGTGCCTGTTTGCGTTATACTGCGTGTTGGGGTCTGCGTGAACCATGAGCGTGTTGTCTTTGGTGGGTCGGGTTGTTGTTCGCTCACGTGCTGTACAGCTGGTGTTGCGGCCACGTCCACGGTTTGTGTGCTGGCGTCACATGTGCTGTCCTTAGGTGGACATGGCATTTCGCTACTGTTGGGGGTGTTGGGTTGGTTCTGTTGTTCTGTGCTGGCCGGAGACGGGAGGTTGATACGTGAAGTTGGGAGCGTCACCTTAAATGTGTTCCTCAGCCTGTGCTTGATGTTTTCGGCAATCAGTCGGACGCCTCGAAAGTTAGGGTGTAGTCCGTCCTTGGCCAGGTGTCCTAGGGGGCCGTGGTGAATTTTTGCGTGGTGGATGATGTCAACGTTTCCTGTGTTGTGTCCAAGGTACATGAGGAAGTCGTTAAGCTTAGCTGACCTTTGTGAGTGGGCTAGAAGTCTGTGTGTCTGGGGTATGTCTGGCTTGTGTTTGTTTTCGATCCTGGGAAGTACTGTTGTCAGGGTTATCTTTACTTTGGGCCTGTTGGTATGAACATCGTGAACAAGAGTTTTCATGGCCTCGATGGGGCCTTCAAACAGGGCCTTCAAAGCAACCAGTCATAGCCAGCTGCTCCCGCCCCAGATGCAAGACTTGTAGGCACCTGCAAACAGACTGCGTTGTAAAAAGCACAGCCAGTAATTATGTCCACAAGATTAATTCAAGTTTTACGTGCACTTCATCCAACATTGTGTATATGTTGGAATGCTCAATGTGCCACAAACAGTATATAGGCGAAACGAGCCAACCTATGAGCCTACGGCTTAATGGTCACCGGGCAGATACTCTTAGCAAATCCTCCATAGCTGTAGCGCAGCATTTCAACCAACCAGGCCACAAATTTGATGACCTTAAGGTATATATACTTCAGTCAAATTTTAAGTCTCCTAGGGACAGGAAATACCGAGAATCCTACTTAATTCACAAATTCAACTCCATGGAACCTGCTGCAATTAATGCGTCTAAGGGCAACTTGGAATCCTTGCGATATTCACCGGGAATACAGCATTAGGCATTTTCGTGCATATACCTCATCCAAAGACTATGACCGTTCACTCTGCTCTGTACCTGGTCACCTAATTTCTTTTTCTTTTTTTTTCATTCCTTAGCGTCTAGCTTAATACTCGCCCTCATGCCTCCAACTTTTGCTTTTGGAATTCAATTTTATTTATTTAATTTCTCCTTTTTTTTACTCCGCGTGGTCTTGTCCGTACGTCACTCTAACTTTATCTTTTCGTTTTTGAGTTTCAGGACAGGCCTGTTCCAGGAATGTTGCCGTGGGTGACACGTGCCATTTCAGTTGCCCGGTCATTGCTTTTTCTTTAGTGTGTGAGGTTTATGTGGTTTCCCTCCCTGTTTTTTTCACCTTTTTTTTTCTTTTTTCCTTGACCTAGTTAGTTTTCCCCCGTCTCTATCTTTTCTTTTGACCTGAGGCTTGCAGATAGTTTCTGATAAGGACCCCACCCTCACCGCCTGGTCTGCTTCCCGCGGTTCTGAGATCCTTTCCCTATACCCCGCGGCGGGTCAATAAGCACCCTCTCATCCTTTCTGTCCAAAAATTCCACGAATATCAACCATCCGCTGACTTCCGTGGGACCTACTTCGCGGCTTAAACTAGACAACCTTCTTGGCCCCTCAATCTCTCCCCCGACACGCCCCGAAACCAATCAGCTTGCTCAATTTCCCTTCCATCTTTCCCTCTCCTTTCACCTGGGGTCCTACCCCTATATAAACCCTGCCTGCCAGGCGAGAGATTGCCCTGAGGAAAGCAAGTTCTCTTCGCTGAAACGTAGGCCACAATCGTGCTTTTACCTTGTTCGAAGTTTTTCTTCTCTCTTATATATATATATATATATATATATATATATATATATATATATATATATATATATATATATATATATATATATATATATATATATATACATTGCAGAACTTTTGTAAATAGCGGGCAACGTCTTTTATTGTTATAAGTTGTCGTTGCGATAATAGAACTTAAAAAAGTTAAACAAGCAGTTTCTAGAGTCGTCATGTACATTATGATCGACTGTGCAGCCTTTTGTTGAGCATACAACCATTCACATCTTTACTTTTAATACACAGTACGGGTGCATTAAAATATTTCCCCGCCGACACACACGCACACAAAAAGCACCGTGCGTTATGTTCTTTACGGAGGCATACAGTCCACTGTAACCTACGCTTAGCGAGGCTATGGAAGCTCGAATATTTAGGACTTGGTTTACACCTTCCGCCGCTGCTGCCGCCGTGCGCAGAGAAAGCCTCTTCGCTTTTAGATACAATAGACCAACTTTGTAGCCAGGTTACACCTTTCTTTTTTTGTACTTTTTCTGTTTCGAATAAAAGTTTTATGCCTTAGGTTAATTTTTCATTTTCAAATTTTTGTATTCTGCAGCTATGACCTGTAAGGTTAGCTTAGGATTCCCGATGTTAAGGAGAATAAAGGAGTGCAAGACGAGGCGTTATGTTTTACAATACTGTGTGGACGTCCTTTATAGTACTCCTAGTCCCGTCGACGGCACCCTAGACACGTCCATTTTTTTGTTTTTTAATTGAATCATAGGCCAGAATCTCGAATTAATAGACTATTTTTCTCTCACGAAATATATCGTAACTATAGATAAATGGCGGAATATTACAAGTTTTTATGCTCTCAGATTTTGTGTGCTCTTTCGTTGTTGCGCGGGAGAGGATGTTGTAAAAGAAGTTGCATTGTCTCTCTAGTATCCCACAATTATCATCATGAGTGGATGGGAATAAAGGATTCATCGGGAGGGGTTTCGGCGGCTCGTGTCTTTGTCAACATATTTTTGGTGCCCTGAAACCCGGGACAAGGGACCTCGAGAGGTGAGCCACACTGGGCGAATTTTGTTTCTCTTCGGCCGCCCTCTCACCTCTCGGGAGCCAGAATGAAGCCGCGGATGGAAGAAGCCGAACCGAGGATCATCGGAACAGCCTAAAAAAAAGATGGAAGAAGCACTGTAATCAATTTGGAATCAAGCACTCTATCGGGCCTTAGGCCCGATACAGTGCTTGATGATCCCATGCGGAGACGATACTGACGCGGAGACGACGCCGACTTCTGCCCTGTGAACCCGGTCGCCAGCCCCTAGACAGAGGTTGAAGATGCGCTCAAATTTGAAGAATTAGTTTGTATGGCAAAGGCCAGGGCTGAGTTTAAATTGGTCGACGCACAGAGAGCCCGGCAAAACCTAATTGCTTCCTACAGAGGTCGTACCTACGAATTACTGAAGGAACACCGGCAAAATACGGAATAATACTTTAGAAAGAGCGTTACTTCAGACACGTATCAGAGTAATGGAGCAGTGAATTGCAAGGCCAAAGTTACGACAAAGCCAACCGTGAATTCGCAAGGTGCAGCAACACTGACAACCGGCCATTTCGTGTCTAATGGAGGAGAGACTTATTCCAACAAGGTTACCACTGGGAATAAGGCTTTAGGGCACTGATTTCCTCCACGGTTCGACAAGCGCAAGCGAATGAGACAAGCAACGACTCGACCATAGACAACCTGCCGTCACATGCAACACCCAAGGAGCATTGTAGTCTTCCAGCACCTCAAGTGACCACGGAAGAAGTGTGCACGAGTAGAGAACCAAAGGTGATTTCAAACAATTCGCCGGTTGAAGACGGAAAGAAATGTTTGTTATGGCGCGACTTTCTTTCTCCTCCAGTGTTAATATATGTGTTCCCAAGGAACAAGGTGTGCAAACGAAGCAAAGAAAAGACTGCCAAGAGGAAACGTCCGAAGACGAAGGAGCTGGAAGCCGGTTAAAATGGCACTTCACCCTCACTTCGACAAAATCGGCACCGCAACCTACAGGTAGCGAAAAAGAAGAATATCAATGGGTGCCGGCCGTTTTCAGCAAACGGGCGTACCGGATGCCGGGAGCCAAGGGAAAGAGCTGAATTTGCCTCCCGGACACTCATTATATGCTATGAAAACAAGCGTACTTCTAATATGCTCAATGTGCATCCGGCTGCCACTAGGAAAAATGTTGTGAGGCGGAAACAGAAAGTAATCCCTGCTACCGAGATGGAAAGAAATAGCTCAACATGTCGCCACACAAGACTGCATCTAGTGGCCGCAGTGGCTTGGTTCATGGGTCCACCAACGCCAAGGTATCGGTACCATCGGTGGAGGTGGAAGGTGCAAGGTGTCGAACTCTTTTAGCTCGCAAGGACACGAAAGGAACGCTCCACTGACCAAACAATTTTTGGACAGCGGACTTTGCTCATTCGTTGTTGCGCGGGGGAGGATGTTGTAAAAGAAGTAGCTCTGCCTCTCTCGTGCCCCACAATCATCATCATGAGTAGATAGGATTGAAGGATTCTTCGGAAGGGGTCTCGGCGGCTCGTCCCTTTGTCAACACTATTGCGTTGAAGCGTGTTACAATTACGTGATAGATCACTTACCTGCTTTTTAATTTTTTTATTTCCTAATAAATTGATGTCATCTGATACAACTATGTCCTGTCTTTTTTAAGAAAATACGTAAATGTGTTGAAATCACTCAATTATCAACAGCGTGAACAATATCATGTTCAAAATTGTGTATTTAGCTGATAGAAAGCCTCATGGAAGCATAATGAGCGCTCTTAGAAATGTCACATACCACTGGCGCACGCAGCCAGGGCGGGAGCAGCTAGGGACGGGCAGACGAACGATCCTCTGACTCTGTCTTTCATCCACCTATGCATAAATATTTTTCTGCCGAAAGCTATGCCCTAATATACATTACATGGCTTCAGCATCTCTCTGCAAGGGTAAGCCATTTTGCAACGACCCTGGGAGAAAACACAAATGCTAAGACAATTTCATGTTTAGTGCGCACGAGCCGCTTCTTTATGTTGTTTTTTGTTTTAATCTTTGCGATGCTTTGTTTTATATTCTGCTGTTTGTTTTTACTTT
Organism: Haemaphysalis longicornis; assembly: GCF_048455015.1. Taxonomy (NCBI): domain Eukaryota; kingdom Metazoa; phylum Arthropoda; class Arachnida; order Ixodida; family Ixodidae; genus Haemaphysalis; species Haemaphysalis longicornis. The sequence continues at coordinate 87,813 of NW_027526446.1, forward strand.
TTCTCTTATCTATATTCTTCACCCTCCCATTTTGTTTGAAAGGAGGGGGAGTGGTTTGAGAAGGCACACCGAATTTCCTCGCCTGATGTGTATTCTGCTTACTCCACTGTTTCATTCAAACAAACCAGTTGGTAGTATTAATTTTATGTATTTATCAGACCTCACGTGTACTAAATACCATGTAAAGTGCTACAGGTTGTATTGGCAACCACCAGAGACCATCGGAATTTTTTCTCACCCACTAGCGAAGCCGAAACGTAACTTTTCGACTACCGTTAAGGCTTACATGCTTGGCTTCGAGTTAGCTTGAATACGCACAAAAGGATTGTTTAGTTTACGGCACTTCAAAAAAGAACAAAAGGCAACAAATAGTTTTATCTTACACTCAATGCCCTAGAAGAAACACAGAAAAATAAGTAAGTCTTCTGACTTCATATTGTCTTCAGTACACACATGGGTAATAGCACTACGCCGTAGGCATAGAATAAGAATTAAGACGGCCAAGTAGTCCTATCTTCTACGCAATGTCCTGGAGGCAACACAAGCAAAATAAGTCTTAGTCTTTTGTGTTCATTTTGCCTAAATACACACATGCGCAATAGAATTGCGACTCTCAGAAAAAGAAGGAAGCAATTCAGTTTTAAAGTTCTACACTTTTCGCCCAGAATACAATCTTTGACCCGCATTTTTACCTGAGTACATACAAAGGTAAAACATCATGTCTTTTTCGCCGGCAGTCCATTAATTAAAAATACACAGCCTCTTTATGCCCTAGAGCTCAAAAATGGAAAAGTCAAAAGAAAGGTACGTAGTCAACATGGGGGATGCACAAAGTAAACAGAAAAAAAAGAATTATTTTGCTGAGGGACGTACCAACAAGCCCAAAAGTGTACTGCTGTACCTGCCGTCGTAAGATCACAACCCTCACTGAGCAACTCGGACCGCGAGAGGTGCCAACGAGGGGGCATTCGTATAGCGGAGAGCATAAGTCAGTTGTTGAGTGACAGCTTGGGCGAACGAGGAATTCTCTGTCAGCGTTGACGGGACTGCGCCGTACGGGCTGCGTGTTTTGGAAGAACGCACCAGTGAACGGCTGACATTTCCAGCTTCTGTTCCTCTCCCGAGGACAGTCTGGCGTAAGTGTGCTTCAAACAAGCATATAACCCCACTTCCCGGTTTTAAAGATAGAAAGGATGTGACAGGCATGAAAAAAAAAGACCTTTCAGAAACGGAAGCTGTTCCGCCACTGTGTGAATTCCGGAAGTTATCGACAGAGCGTGGTCGAGACAAAACACTGTCAGAAGGGAGCAGAGAATGTTTCTTGCGACAGGCTCTATGCACTCGCCCAGCGCAGCACGTCCGGGACTTCACTCAATGTTCAGTTTTCATCAGGGTCCTGTGGCCTGTCCGTTTGATCGGCGTTACTCGACATCACATAACTGTGACATTCCACGGTAACAACGTCGCCGGTCGTGTTCGCTGTCACGTAAGTTCAGTTCTGTTTCCCTCCCCTAGACATGATTGTAATTTATAAAATGGCTGCGCTATGCTATGCTGTGTCGATAGTCTGCGTGTTCGTTGGCGAATCTGAACAGTGTGTACATTGGCGCATGCAATATTCTAAATACGGAGCGTTTCTCTCTGCCATTTTAGATTTGGTGTTTAACGCGGAAAGCAACACCTGAGCTATAAGGTACGCCGTAGTGGGCGCCTACGGATAAGTTGAAACTGTCTGGGGCTCTTGGAAGTTCAGAGATATCTCCAAAAAACAAGTGTTTATTAAAACAAGCTGTTGGGCAAGTTGATGATGGTCAAAACTCAGAGAGTGACTTTGACAACGACACAATACGGGACAAGCACTCTTCGGCCCTGTAGGAGAAACTACCCTATTCACTCTTTATGAATTGTGAAGAAGAAATAATTGATGTCAACTTGAACGCAGGTGAAAGCTATTTGATATTTGGCGCTGGGAGTAGCGGTGGCTGCTGTGCTATTGTGTGAGGTCAGCGGAACTTGTGCTTGATTTGACGTACACCAGCCCAGAACAGCCGAACAGCGTCTTCCCATCCACTGGTGTACTCCTCTCTTTCGCGTGGTTATGAGCTGTCCAGACGTTACCAGCAGGGGGGAGCGTATTCTGGTTTTTATTAATTCCGAACGAAGCTTGTGCTATCGCACGCTTCGCAGTCACGTGAGAGCTCTTTCGTGGCGTTGCCGCCGACGTTGGCGCGAAGTTCAACAGTGACGCCAGCCCTTTCGCTCAATGGGACAGTTAATGCCTTCACAGAAAACCCCCTCAGCGGTTTGGTTTGGAACCCCATTATCGTGCTGAGCAGGCGAACACCTAAGCTACTGAGCAACAGCGGTAGGTCTCTTTCTCCCTGTCGGTAAGCCTCGTGCGCAGACATTCGGAAATTCTTTTAACATGAAAGTGCTTTATGCCGGAGTACACAAACCTCAATGACGTCATATCCATCACAGAAATGACATCATCAGGAAAAGTTCCATTGGTGCGGTGGCGCTCGGTTTCGAGCACACGATCACTCTGGCCGCAACTGGAGGAGTGAAACGCTCTACCGACTGAGCCATGAAGTCATGCCCGAGTAGTTGTACGAACGCGCCTTTTGTCCTTCCCTCCAACTAGTTCATTCAGATGGTGCTGCCGTGTAAGAGAGGTGAAGCGAAGTAGTGCGTCATAATGCCAATGAGAGCCGATAGTCGGCGCCTCGGTAGGCCAGCGGGCACAACAGCGGTAGCTGCTGCGTTTAGCCGTCCGCCGCCTGTGTGAAACGCCGGTTAGCATGTGGAACGTCGCTGCCGCGTTCCACAAGCTGAGCTTGTCGCAACGCAAGAGTCTGGCGTACATGGCACGGAGCACGACCAATGCGGTCGCACGTTTACCTAAGCCACCCGCCAGCACGACGTCGCTCGCCAAGCACACCCGCAAGACTGCTGTCAACCCGTAAATATCGCTCCTTTCGCTGTAGCGTACTGTGACTTCACCAAATGATTCGCTGACACCCCGTTCGGTTTCGTTCGCACGGTTTGCGAGCGCTTGGGCTTTTCATGGATTTGCGCAGTGCTCCGGCGCGTGTAATCCAGTGTTTAATGTTGATGCTTCTAACGGTGACATACCGACGAAATATAAATTGCCATGTGCAAGTTCATATCAATGCACAATCAACATTCAAATGCTCCTCTGCAGGCACATTTTACTTTCGTGTTTTACCGATTCCTACGAAAGGACGATCGTGGTGCAGCCAAATTTACCCTCCCCGCACAAAGGTGATTTAAAATTTACCATGTGTTGCCTTAATCACGACTAGCTGGTCACGCCGATATTTTAAGATGTTGAATTTTGTCCTTTATACGCCGAAGTGTTACACCTCCACCATAAGACGTGCCGAGGGCAACAGATTAACTGATGTTCTTGGACTTGTTCTCGTTGCTCGGGTCTATTAGAAAAACAACCGTTCCCTGGGGGATCGAAGCCACGACCTCCTTGTCAGCTATTAGTTCCTCGTTTTCTTTCTTCCACAAACACATTTGACCAACGGCCATTTGAGTTTTCTTTGTCACTCCCTTCCTCTACACATTGTTCCCACAAGAGATGCAGCTGCCAGATTTATACCAGACACTCTTTCTAACTCGCCTTATTTCCGCGTTTGTTTGCAACCCCTTCCTTTCGGCTCATTCGGCAAGAGAAAAATACGTCTTTTAAGTTTCTGGTTTTTAAGAAGGGCTGCAATTTAGTTCAACTCGAGGTCCGAATATTCCATGAAAGTTTTGATATCCTTTATTCATAACTTCTGGGGCTTATTATTTCGTTCCCAATAGACGAATACCTCTCTGAATCGTTTGAAGTCACACTACCATATCGTTTGGTAGTTTTAATGTCCGCAGTTCTCACGTTTCTCAGCATTACGTCGTTTTTATTTTCGTGCAGCAATATGCAGTCTTGCCTAAATTAACGTATTTACACAAGTAGGCGTTGTATCCCGTTTCACGGAGAAAGGCAAGAAGGGATCGGTTGTGGGGGGCCCGGGACCACAGTTTTAATTCTAGAGGTCTACCAAAATGTCCGCCTGTACCTCTGAGGTGTCGAGTTCTCGCTGGTTCCACGCAAGTGCCCGTCCGTAGTGACAGCTTCGCTAGTAGCTGTGCAGAAGGCGCAAGTAACACTGAACGTAGCATGGCAGCGTGATGGACACGGCCAGGTCACAGCAGTTGAAACGGCTAATCCAGCGCGAAGTCCCGGCACAAAGCCACGTCGCCTGCAGACGGAAGTTGGTACGCCGTCTACACATCATTTCTACGGCTTGTTGGGATTACCTTACCGATTCAAGAACACAATACTCAGCGACTTAACGGTCATAAGGTACCAGGTTCTGTTTGTAAAGAGTAAGCAACTTTGCGCTTAGGTACCTACTATCGCCACTTTAATAGGATGCTTTGCTGAGCGAGTTGGCTCGTCGCTTCAAGGGGCCCTGAAAGAGGTTTTTCCGGTACATGGGAGTTTGCATTTTGAGGTAAATCAATGTCCTAGTAATCACCTCTTTCAAGAATTTTGTTAAAGATGAGTATTAGTGGAGCTATTGCAAGTCAAAACATCGCTTTCTCGCCCGCGCCGCGATTCTCCATAGTTTCGTCCACCTCCTCGCTCCACGCGAGCGTGACTGCCCCATGATGCCTCGCTCCTCGGTGACGTCTGCAAGAACATCTGGTTGGGGGCGTCGTCTGGTACTGCGATATTCTGCGCTGCAGATTTGCTCTGGGGCGCTGCCGTCTGACTTTCTGAGTTCCGTTCGGGCCGGTTTTAAAGGCGATAATCTTTTTTTACCATATTGCTTGAGAATCCTGCACTTCGCTCTCTGCGGGAAAATCTGATGTAAAGTTTTACGCTTCCGCACCACGCCGGAGCATCACGCGAAAAGAGAACGACCCGTTCACTATGCATTTGAGGCGATGATATGTCTTTGTACATATCGGAGTCTAAAATGTGAGCGGATGACTAAAGAATCGCCTAAAAATTTGCTAGAATGAGCACGTACATGCGTTCCAAACCGACGTCAGTTTCTATCTTGCTTAATTGGCCGCTCGTTCGTGTCAATGTCGAGATTGGTCATGTTGTGGTGACGCCATGCTCGCGCGTACACAGGCAGTTGTAAGCCATTCCGTTATTCCAATCAGTTCTAAGCATTTATAACCGTAACAAAAAGCTGCCGAAGGGTGGCACGGTACTGCACAGAGACATTTTTTGACTGCGTCGTGCATTCCATTTCCCCCTCCCTCTCCCCTTACTTTCCGGGAAACCCCTACGCGACAATGTGTTTACCAACTACTACACAAACACACTGTAACAGATATCGCGAGTGGTGTCGGAAGAGTAGTGTGGGTTGTGGGGCCTTGCGCGCCTGCCTCTTTGTTCGACTGTGCATACGATTGCACAACACAAATATTCCACACTCGCTTTTTCTCAGGGTGGCCTGAAGCCCCTTTTCTCTCTGTAGGGG